>NC_037672.1:8930399-9054072 GCF_003255815.1 Theropithecus gelada
AAAAAAAAAAAAAAAAAAACCAAAACTGTTCTTTATCCTGATGCTCCTTCCCCCGACAAGAGGATAATAATCATTATCTCACAAAACATAGTAAGGAAATGAGGGAGCTGTAGCACAGAGGCAGTGTCGTCAGTGGCGGAGGCATGGAACTAAACTTCTCTGCCTCTTCTGTAAAGCTAGGGTGGCAGTAGCATCTCCTTCACATGGTGCTACGCACCTACGGAACACATGTCAAATGCCTTGCAGAGTGCGCAGCTTAGATTCAGCTGTCAATAAATGGTGACGAATTGTTCTTATTTGTTCATTGTGAGATGACATGGAAGGGGAGATACTAGTGGCTAAAGCAGCAGTGAACGAGGAGGTGGGCTGCATGAAAAGTCCACCATCGGGTGACCAGCTCACCCCGGTTTGCCTAGTACTACCCAGAAACCCCCTCAGTCCTGGACAAACCAGGATGGTTGGTCATCCTAGGCCCATGATGCTGTACCAAGCATCCCTACCCGTGAGCAGCCTCTTCTGACCTCTGAGCCCATCTTCTGCCACTCTCCTCCCCAGGAGTCCTGGATGTGGAGTTCACTGAACACTCCAGGCTCATTCTGATCATAGGATGTTGGCTTCTGCCCTTCTGTTTGTCTGGAACTCTCTGTTTTCAGACCTCCACAGTTTCTTAACCTTCCAGTCTCCATTCAGTGTCACCTCTTATAGTGAGTTGCATGATGTCCTTCCAAAAGATATGCTGAGGCTCTAAATCCTGTTACTTGTGAATGTAGCCTTATTTGGAAATAGGGTTTTTGCGGATGTAATCAAGTTAAGATGAGGTCATACTGGAGTAGGATGGCCCCTAAATTCAATACTTTTCATTCTTATAAGAAGGCCATGTGAAGACACAGACACAGATATGGGAGAAGGCCATGTGATGAGGAGACAGAGACTGGACTGATGCAACAACTAGCCAGGGAATGCCAGGATTTCTGGCCACCACCTGAAGGTAGAAGAGAGGCCTGGAAGAGATTGTCCACAGAAGCCCTCAAAAGCAATTGATCCTGCTGATCTTGGACTTCTCCTAAAGTAGCAGACGTGGGCTTGTCCACTAGCGAGCTCCTAATTCAGAAGACGTGACCTTGCGCCCCTGGGCATGTCGACAGCACTGGGAAGGCCATGGCAGGGACACGTCCAGTGCAATCTTCCACAAACACAAAGTAGTAGTACAGTCTCCTATTTTAACTTTATTATGTACATGAATTTTACTTCCAATACCATTTGGTATCATGTTTGTATTGATGTAAAAAATAATATGTTTTTTTTCTCTAAACCTTCTAGATGAAGAACACTCCAGGAAGATGCCCTGTTGTCCTACTATGGTTCCAAATACTCCAGGAGACCCTGGCTGGATCAGCAAGTCTTAGAGCCTTCTATCATCTCAAAATCCTTCAGGTTTATCATTTGGCTTTAAATTCTTTTTTTTTTTTTTTTTTTTTTGAGATGGAGTTTCACTCTCGTTGCCCAGGCTGGAGTGCAATGGCGCGATCTCAGCTTACCACAATTTCCACCTCCCGGGTTCAAGTGATTCTCCTGCCTAAGCCTCCCGAGTAGCTGGGATTACAGGCATGCACCACCATGCCCAGCTAATTTTTGTATTTTTAGTAGAGACGGGGTTTCTCCATGTTGGTCAGCTGGTCTCGAACTCCCGACCTCAGGTGATTCGCCTGCTTCAGCCTCCCAAAGTGCTGGGATTACAGGCGTGAGCCACTGCGCCCGGCCTGGCTTTAAATTCTTTATTACAAACAGATCAGCCAGTTCAAGTAATGGCAGCAATATTCCTTTCTTTCTGTCTCACCTTAAGTGCCCTCGAGTTCCTCTCTCTGCTTTGAGAGGGTTGATGAGAATACATGACATGAAGTCTCCAAGTCCTGTCGTGACTCCAGGCCACGTGCCGCAAGTCAGAAAGACCCCAGTTTTTTCTTTCCTCTTTGTTCTTCTTTCTTTCCTCCTTGTTCTTCTTTCTTTCCTGCTTCTTTTTGAAAAGCTCATAGGAAAAAGGGTCTAAAAGGCATTTATTCTATCTCTGTGGTTTTGTAAAAGGGCCACCTTGGAATGCAGCTTATTTTTAGTTAAGGAAATTCAGAGATCAATTAGTTATATGTTCGAAGGGTCAACTCCCCAGATTAGTCAAAGCCACAAGAAAGGGGATAATGGATAAAATATAAAACTGCCAAATTGAGAGAATCTCACTTGCCTCCACTAGGAAAGGACTTCCCAGGTGATCCACTGCAACCTCATTCAGCCTTTCTCCAAAGTAGTCTGGGCCTTTGAAACCCAAATCTTAGATCTGTACTTTATTAAGAAAACAAAAAACAACAACAATGACAACAATACTATTAGCATTCCTGAAGTGGGGCACTAAGTGCCTGGAACTACACTAAATACTTCACATACATAGTAGATCATTTTATTTATTTATTTATTTATTTATTTATTTTTGAGACAGAATTTTGCTCTTGTTGCCCAGACTGGAGTGCAATGGGCGATCTCGGCTCACTGCAACCTCTACCTCCTGGGTTCAAGTGATTCTCCCACCTCAGCATCCCGAGTAGCTAGGATTACAGGTATGTGCCACCATGCCCAGCTAGTTTTGCATTTTCAGTAGAGACAGGGTTTCTCCATGCTGGTCAGGCTGCTCTCAAACTCCTGACCTCAGGTGATCCACCCACCTCGGCCTCCCAAAGTGCTGGGATTACAGGTGTAAGCCACCGCGCCTGGCTCATTTAATTTTCACATCACCCAACAAGGGAGGCCTTACTACTAAGTTGCCATGCCAGGTGGGAAAGGCCAAGACTGTGAGGTTAGTGGTTGCTGCAGTGGTCCCTGATTTGTATCCTCTCCCTGGATCCACATCCTTGGGGAGTCAGTCCTCTCTGACACTCATTCTGCACCTGTCCATGGGACTTTCTTGGGCCAAAGGGACATCAAGGGACATCAGCAAATGTGCATGCAAAGTGCTTACACATTGGGACTTTCTCTTTTGGCTGCTGTTGGCAGCCCATGAACTTTATGCGAGGCAACCCAGTCCCCTGGCCCAGGGTGGGAAGCCAAGAAATGAGCTGGCCCACTGACAGCCCCTGAGACCAGGCCACCTGCTAACACCCAAACACAGGCGTGAGACCATCCCAGGTCATCCAGTCACTGACCTACCTGAAGCCATCACAGACACATGAGAAGGCCCAACAGAGATTGGCAGAGCTGGCCCAGAGCAGAACAGCCCAGCCCACCTACCGAAGTGAAAGCACAGTAAAATGGTTATTATTTCAAGCTACTACATTCTGTTTTTTGTTTTGTTTCATTTTGTTTTGTTTTTAAGAGACAGGGTTTCGCTCTGTTGCCAAGATTAAAATGCAGTGGTGCCATCATGGCTTAAGTTTTCAGGTTTTTCAATGCAGCAAACCTAACCTATAAAGATACATTAATGAAATTAATGGAAGCAAGTGAGAGCACTCAGGCAGTCTGACTCCACAGTTTTCACCCTTAACTACTTTCCCACTCCAGCTTTCTGAGCATTAGTGCCCGCATTTGTAAAATGAACATGAAAAAACAGTCTTTCATTATAGGAGGAGATCAAAAAAGATGAAAAACATGAACACAGTTGGTCAATTACAAAACATTACATTGACACCAGCCATTATTCTTACAGATAAACTCTCAATAGCCATCTCCCTTCTACTTGAATAGAAGGCATCTATTAAAGTAGAATAGACTCATGAATAGACAGACGATCGAGGTGTCATTTCATCTTGAGTTTGGACTATCAGAGAGTCCTAGATTATTCCCCTCCAGCAGGGCAACAAAGGTAAGTGAAGCCTCCTCTTCCCAACCTTACTTCCAGGCCCCCACTCTCCTGCCCACCTCTCCCTGAGACATTTTTGTTGTTCATCTCACTCAGCTGAACAACCCGGTACCCTCAGCTTTTAAGACATCGACAAGGAAGGGAATTAGCCTTTAAGAAGCTCATGCTAGTTCCAGGCAGTATATACGTGTGTGTGTGTTGGGGTGTGTGTGTGTGTGTGTGTGTGTGTGTGTGAGAGAGAGAGAGAGAGAGAGAGAGAGTTCCCGTTCAGCCTTATTATAGCCTTTCAAAGAAGGTATGATTACCTCCATTTTCCAAATGGGAAAACCAAGGCTCAGAGCCATTAAGTAACTTGCACAAATCAGAAATTGGCAAGCAGCAGAACTGAGATCCAAACTCAAGGATTTCTAATCCTAAGGCTCACAATCTTTCCACAAATGCCTAAAAGGGACACTTTATGGATTTGCCTATTTAGAAAGAGAGCAGAGTTTGTCTGACAATATATCTTGTCTCCTACTCTCACTCCCACAGCCAGGATCTGTCCCCTTCTCCCCAGCTCCCCACCCAGCCCAGTCCCTTCCCCTGAACAGTTGGTTCCTCTGATTTCACTCCTGGCTTCCCCTCATTCTTCCTTATTGGAACAAACCACTCCATGTCACATTCCTCTCAACCCTCCCTGCACACTTGGCACAGGCCCACAGTCTTTGCCGTGGCCTACAAGATCTTGTGTGATCTGGCTCCAGCTCCTCTTTGGCTTCATCAGCACCCATGCATCTTCTTGCTCTTTCTCAGACGTGCCATGCCTCCTTCCGCCTCTGGGACATCATACACTTCTCTCTGCTGGGAAGAGTTCTCACACTTGGCTCCTCTGGTCTCCGCTCATGTTTCCTCCTCTGAGCAATCTTCCCTGATTGGCCTTTCTAAAACAGCCCTCACCACCCTCCTGCCCTGCTTTGTTTTCTTCCTAGGACCTGCTACTATCTACCTTATGTATCTGTCTGCCCACTAGAATGTAAGTTCCATTCTGTCCCTGTCCAGGGACAGGGTCTTGTTATTCATTGTGTCTCCATCCTACAGTGTGCCAGACCTTGCAGGTGCTCCACAAATGCTTGGTGAGTAAATGAAACAACGAATGAGTCGGAGGCCCAGAGAAGAAACACCATCCTCACAAAAGCCCCCTGAAAACCACAAATAACCTTGGAATATGAACGTTACGATGAAGGTGACCAAGCGGAAGGCATGACATGCTGAAGACCATCCAGGTCTTTGGGGGTAGACTGGGGACCCTGCCCAGCATTCCTCAATTAGGGGCTAGAGCATCATGAATGGGAAGGTTCATCCCATAGGACTGTCCCACTTTATGCAGAGTTCTAGCATCCTTGGTCCCTGCCAACTCAATACCAGCAGAGAGCCCCAGTCATGTGACAGCCCCAAACACCTCTCGCATTTGGGACACCCCCAAGGAGAATGTTACTGTTCCCTCACCATCACGGTGAACTCTCACCTCCATCTATGCCCATGATGAAGCATCCCAGGATGAGCATTTCAAAGGCTACTGCCTGGAGTGAGCAGGCCATCAGCAATGCAGCAGAAATTGCAAACCCATTATTAGCCAGTAAAGTGTGCTTCCTGGAAAGAAAGGAGAGATTTGATGAAGACGTCTCACCATGAGGCATGTCACTGAACTGTCCATCCCAGGAGCAGGAGCCAGGCCCTTACGAAGGGTGAGTAGAGTAACACTCAGGCACAGTGCAGGGAGCACTAGCCTTGCCACCTCTGGCTGTGCGACCTTGAGCAAGGAACTTCATCCCCCTGGGTTCAGCCCTAAGGTCTACTAGGTCACTTCCAAAGGCACCATCAGCCTTGACATCTATGAATTCCCTGTGGTAGTATTTTATTGCATTAATTCTAGGACTATCACTTAACATTTCTGAAGTCAATGGTCATCTTATAATTCATGAGTCAGGGTCCAGGCAGGAAAATAGAAACCACTCGAGGTACTTTAATGGAGAGAATTTAACATAGGGAATTGGTTAAGCAGATATTGGAGAACTGAGATGTCAAAAGGAAGACCTCTAAAGAAGGGATGTTTCCCATGTGGGGCTGACACCTCAGGGGCCTGGAGGAGGGCCCCGAAGACCTCTGAGAGTGGGCACTGTCCACTGGACTGTTTCCTCTGAAGAGCAATATGATTCTGGTTCTGGAAATGGACAAAAGTTGGAAGCTGGAATCAATTGCCAATGTCATCACTGGGACTGGCAGGAAATTCAGAAAAACCTGAAAAAGCAAGTCTCTTCTCTCTCCTCTAGTGCCCCTACTGGCAAAGGACAAATAGGGGTGCAGGTCCCAGCCCCAGCATCAGAGGGAGAGCAAACCTAGAAATGTAAGTGTGGAGCTGGGAGACAACAGCTTGACAAGCAGCATAGCGTTCTACAACTTTGGTTGGCTCCTTCCCTCCCTCCCTCCCTTCCTTATTTCCTTTCCTTTCCAGTGACTCACAAAATAACAATACTCTTTAGACCCAATGGCATCTTAGATTTGATGAACTACAGTACTAAGTGCATGACTGGACTAATCCTCTCAAAGAAGATCAGGGAAATTTCCATGGCAATAATTATTATTAACAGCTCTGTGTCAGGACTGCCATCACTGTTTTACAAACACATGTCTAAGACCTCATGGCTCAAATACTTGACTTGTTTGGAAGTCTGGGGACCTGGATTCCTGCACCAGCTCTATCCTTCAGGAGCTAGGAGACTTTGAACTTCATTGCTCTGTGTTTTCTTTTCCTCACTTTTGCAAAATGATCCTAAAAGCCCACATTTATTGAATTCTTGCTATAGGATAGACCCTGTTTTAAGTACTTTCCATGAGTAGTTAACTTAATCCTTAAAATGACCCAAAGAGATAGGTACTCTTATAATCTTTATTTTATAAACAAGTTAACTAGGTTGCTGGCAAGCTAGAAACTTGTTTTATTTTTAATTTTTATTTTTGAGACAGAGTCTCGCTCTACCACCCAGGCTGGAGTGCACTGGCACAATCTCTGCTCACTGCAGCTTCCACTTCCCGGGTTCAAGTGATTCTCCTGCCTCAGCTTCCCAAGTAGTTGGGATTACAGGTATGCACCACCACACCCAGCTAATTTTTGTATTTTTAGTAGAGACGGGGTTTCACCATGTTGGCCAGGATGGTCTCGAACTTCTGATCTCAGGTGATCTGCCCGCCTCAGCCTCCCAAAGTGCTGGGATTACAGGCATGAACCACCGCGTCCAGCCTAGAAACTTGTTTTAGGTCATGTAGTCAGTGAGTCAAGGAGTTTGGGAAACATTTTAGCCCTTTACAGCTTATTTTTTTCCTATAGACTCAATGGGTTAACATATATTAAATTGTTTTGTAAATTGTGGGAAGCTAGGAACTTGAGAAGTAAATTGTGGGAAGCTAGGAACTTGAACTTAAAAGCAATTTTTAAAATTACTTTTAGGAGTTACATCCCTTGACTTCTAGTCCAGAGCCCTATCTACTCTTTCTGATTTGTTTCAAACTTTCCACTAATTTTTATTCTCTTTCTAGATCTTCCTGGAGAATTCCATGGTCAATGACTTTTGTAGCTCAATGACGATAGTACAAAGCTTGCTCACTGCAGTAGCTGGTGGTTGAGACAACCCAAGTGTCCATGAATAGAGGACTATTTAAATAAATTGTGATACATCCATATGCTGGGACATGATGCAGACATTAAAACAGAGGCAGCTTTCCATATTCTGATATGGAAAGATTTCCAAGATATACAAAGTAGAAAGAGCAAGGTACAGAACTTTTTGTAAAATATGCAACAATTTATGTAAAAAAGTGTCTGTGTGTGTGCATCTCTGTGTGTGTAGATTAGACACAAACCTTGGAAAAGACATACAAAAAACTGGTAACACCAGTTGCCTCCAAGGAGGGGAGCAGAATGGCTGGAGGACAGAAATGGAAAGGAAACCCTTCACTTTATATTCAGTTGATCCCTTTGAAAGTTCAGCCACAGGAATGTATTAATTATTCAAAAAGAAATATAATTTTGCTTTTAAAGAATTCATTTAAATGGACCTCATGGTAGAAAATAGAAAGTCATTGACTTGGCAGACACTTAAAACCTCCATTCAAGATGCAGGTCCCTGATTCTGTGAGCAAGGTCACAAGCTCTGGGTGCAATCAAGATGAGCCTGAAGGTATTCGTTTCTGTTGGTGGAACCTCCACACACAGCAGCCACACACGACACTGCTCAGAGTTCTGGCTCTCCCTGCGGGCCTCTAAGGAACCTCCAGTTTCCTTATGGAGAAAGTGGGGCAGTGGGTGAGAGGAGGGGTGGGAGATAAGGCTTTGGAGTGGGGAACCCGGGCTGAAAGCGTGTTCTCCAGCTCAGCCAGCAAACAGTGAGGGTCAGACACTTGTATTCCGCTGGGAAAGGGAGTCATTCCTGTTCTCACCTCATGGACTTTACAGTCTAATTAGAAACACAGGCATCAAATACATTGTCCCACAAAAGCTTATTAAAAAGCAATCCTGACTTGTAGAAGTAAAGGCATCGAGGCTACGGGCGTGTACACCTGGGACCTGTGCGTCTCCTGCCTGCTTGTTCTCTAGTATCTGCTCTGTTTCAAAGGAAACTGCTCTCCCTGAATCCCCTGCCTTCTGTCTTCATAGGAGGAATTCCTGGTAGGATTGGCCACTCTTGGTAGGGTTCTGGCTTCCTGGGGGCTGGGGTGTTGACCAAGGAGAGGCCTTCACGGAGGGCTGGGATGAGGAGAAGCAAGCTGCCCCACTCCCACCCTCTGCGACCATCGCAGGTGCAGCTCCTCTGTGGCTCCAGCCTTCTCTCTGGGGTCCCTGCCCCCTGCCCCTTCCACCATGTGACCCTAGCTTTGGGCCCCAGAAATGCTGCCTCTCTCTTTGACCTTCCATCCAAGGGCAGAAGCATCCTGACTGCAAAACCTTTTTTTTTTTTTTAATTTCTCAGGACAAGCCAAAATATTCTCTCTGTAGCTCCCATCTATGGGCCTGTGGGTCTCGGTTCTACCCGTTGAGGCCTCACAGGGCAAATCTTCACTGGTGTAGGTTCTGGGGTAAGAAAAGTTTGTGATAAGACCGTCCAGATAGGTCAGGCAGGAGAGGAATGCAGCGGCCGGATTCTGAGGGTTCTTGGAGGTTGGGCAAAATGATGTGTTCATTAATCTGTAGACAGCGGGAATAAAGGGCTGGCGAGAAATCAGAACTCGACCCTCTAATCCTGTACACCTTCTCCACTGCCCTGCGACAGGCAAATTGGACACTGGATACTCAGATAATATTACTGATGATCTTAAGAGTACTGTGAGCCCCTCTGAGGCACCCTCAAGCCTGACTGCTTACTAGATTCACTAAACTAAACACTTACAAATATCTAGATTCTCAGACCCACCCCTTAAGACTTGTGCTCCCTAGGACAGACTCAGTGTGAGACCTCCGGAATATCGCAAGAAAGCTGACAGCTGTTACAGAGGCTGTCTCCTTTAATCTTAGACACCTGTGTCTGTCAATGTTAAAGAACAATTCACAGAGCGGGTGGCAAAGGCTGTTGTCAGCTGAGGACGATCTCCTCCAGCCACCCCAAACTCACCTGCCTACCTGCGCCTGGGTGAGCTCTCCCTGCTCTGATCCAGGGCGTGCCAGTCTCCTCCTGCATCAGATTTCACCTCCTCCTTCCCAGGCAGCCTCCACCCCAGTAAAGAATTCCTTCCAGCCGGATGAAGAGGCTCACACCTGCAATCCCAGCGCTTTGAGAGAGCAAGGTGGGAGGGTCGCTTGACCCAGGAGTTTGAGACCAGCCTGGGCAACATAGTGAGATCTTGTATCTACAAAAAAAAAAAAAGAAAAGAAAAGAAAAAGAAAAATTATCTGGATGTGGTGAAGCACACCTGTAATCCCAGCTATTTGGGAGGCTAAGGTAGGAGGATTGCTTGAGCCTGGGAGGTCAAGACTGCAGTGAGCCATGATAGAGTGAGACCCTGTCTCAAAAGAAAAAAAAATTCTTCCCTCTCAACTCATTCACCCCTGCACAAACACATCTCAGCACTGTCTCTCCTGGCCCTCATCCTCACAGCTACTGGTCTTTGCCTCTGCTCCTCTCCAACTGAGACTCCTCGACAAACGTGGCCCCAGCTGTGTCCTACGTGACATTAGTTGTTCCCACCACTCCGTTGAGACTGCCCTTCTGAAGGCCATCAACATCCGCCTTGACAAATCCAGCGGCCAATTCTGCCTTTCCCTTGTACAGCCTCTCAGCAGCATGTGATATGTGGGCCACTCCCTCTCTGTTGAAACCTGGTCTTCTCTGGACATCTGCAGCCCCACTCTCCCCTGTTTTCCCCCACCCAGCCTCTCCTTCTGTGTTTAGGCTGATTTGTCCTCACCCCTCAACCTTGGGGTGTCCCAGAGCTCCAGCCCATCTCTCCAGTCACATTTCCCTCTATATGCCCTCCCTGGGTGGTTTCATCCAGTCGCCTTGTCTCAGATGATGACAATTCCCACCTATGTCCCTGACCTGGATGGACTCTCCTCTCAACTCCAGACTCACATATTTAACTGCCTCCTGGAATTCCCACTTGGAGGCCTAGGAGGTTTCTCAAAACAAGCACGTCCAAAACAGAACTCTTGGATCCCCACTACTAACCAGCCCCTGCCACGTGCACCAAACTCTTCTTTCCATAGCCCTCCCATCTGAGTAAATGAAGCCTCTGTCTTCTAAGTGGCTTAGGCCAAAAGTCTGGGAACAACCCATATCCAGTCCATCACTGAGTGCTAGCTGCACTACTTCGAAAATAGATCCCCAATCAAACCACTTCTCCCATCTCCAGTCCCCCAGTGTGGCTGGGATCCAGCCACCATCAGCTCATTCATTACCAGTCACACCACTCTTGCCAACTCCAAACTCATCAGCCTTTTCACTGCCCCCTGGGTGCACAAGGCTGGCTCCTGACTCATGGCCCTTGTCCCTGCCATCCATCCCCTCTTCTCATGACATTACAGTCTTATCTCACCAGGGTTTTAGCTCACATGTCACCTCCTGACACTGTCTGATGGCTGCTCCCAACTGCAGAGCCCCTTTCCCTCAATCCTGTCACTCCATCTTCTCTGTTGCTCCTGGACTGCAGGGGGCAAGTGTGAAAGCAGGGGGACCAGCTGGGGAGCTACCACAACAGCTTAGTCAACCACTGGTAATGATTTGGACCAGGCTGGGAGCAATGCGCGTAGTGATAACTGGTCAGATCCTAGCATATTTTGAAGACTGAGTTGGTGGGATTTGCTGATGGACTGGACAGAGGTGGAGAGGCATAGAGGAGCCAAGGATGCCTCCAAAGGCTTTGGTCTGAACCCTTGCTTTGGACCTGATGGTGTATTTTGTGCTAATGTTAAAATTGCATGAAAGGTTGTGAGAATGTTAAAATTACATGGAAGTCTGACTTGAAACATGTGCAAATGGGACTGCACACACTCTGGGCTAGTTTATCATATTAATATATTCCTTTCCAAAATAACCCTCAGTCTGACAGCATTGCAGTGAGGATGGAAATATGCACAAATTCTTTGCAAAGCTGACTCACTGGGCTTCAGAGCAGGACTTTAATCATTGTTTCCATTTGTTTCCTGTGGATGAACAGCAACAGAAACAAGGGAGATCAATTCTGAAAGCAGAACTCCAGTGCCCCCAGAACTCCACCTAGGATGCCTGATTCATTGTTTTTAGCTTCTCCAATGGTGTAGAATCTTCCCAATGAAACCCAGAAACTCATCAGCTCTCAAGGGGAAAAAGAGACCAAATATAAGGAAGAACGGTAGGGTGATGAGGAGATTGGAGGACATGTCCCTTGAGAAGTGTCAAAGGGGCTGGAGACATTTTGCCTGGACAAGAGAAGGCCAGAGAAAGCATGAGAGCCACCTTCCTCCATGCCATGCTTTAACTTGGTGCAGAGCACCAGGACGGATTAGGGGAAGACACAGGGAATTCTACTTCAGTTTGAATCTGGAAAGTGCTTTTCATTAAGCCCTAGTAGACCAGAGAACCTATGGAAATAATGGCTTTCTCCACAGACCCTTCCAATAAATCTTCAGCCTGAATGGGCCTATAAGCCAAGATCATGCCTTGTTTCCACATCCCTCACCCTCCTTGTGTCCATCCATTCCTGCGTACCCAGCTTGAATTCCTTGGCTCATCCCTTTAAACATTTATATGCCCATCCACCCCCTTTCATTACATACGCCTGGCAAAAACCCAGCTGGTTAAATCTCTGTCCACCGGGCATCTACAAAGCTCAGGTTGGCTGTAGAAAAACCTATGACTGTGTTGTCCTGTCTCACCTGAAATTCATGACCACCAACCTCAAGAAGCTTTAAAGCTCCCCTGAGTCTACATATTCCCGGTCCATCCAGCACCCTTCTCTCCTAGAGGACTATTTCATATGTCTTCTCTCTCTCTTCAAATCCCCTATTTATCATTCTCAGCTGATGACCATGCTTCCTTTTTCACTGAGAACACACAGGCAATCCCAAGAGACCCTTCCCACATGCCCTCTGCTTGTATTTCTGCACCTGCATCTGTGCCCAGACACCTGCCTTCCCTTGTTTTCCAGCCCTGGTGCAAACCATGTCCTCTCTCACCTGGGCTATTGCAAAGTTCTCCCAACCAGGCTCTGAGATCCCCTGATAATAGCACACCCTTCCAAATGCAAGTCAGATCAGTTCTTTAAAAGTTCCAGTGACTTCCCATTTTGCTCAGAGGAAGAGTCTCAACCCTGGCCCGCAAAGTCCTCAGGATCTGACTCCAAATATCCCATGTAGCTTCCTATGATTATCTCTACACTGACCTCCACTCTCATCTTCAAAGAAGTGGAGCCTCTTTCTGCCCCTGGGCCTTTGCACCTGCTGCCTTCTCTGCTTGGAGAGCTATTTCCCAGGGTTGGGCATGGCTCACTCCCTTGCTTCCTTCAGTGCTCCCTGCACAAGTCAGCATTTTAGAGACTCTTTTGAACAAAGTGGTGAGCTCTTCGCCCTCCCCAGCATCTTCTGACCTCTTTGGGCTGCTCTATTTTCTGCATTGGTACTTGTCACAGGCCGAATGGCACAGTCCACATGCTTGTCACTTGGCTGTGCTCCCTGCTTGGCTGCATGCTTCAGGAGGACAGGGACTTTGGCAGCTTTGCTCATGCCTGAGTGCTTGGCGTATAGAAAGCACTCAACAGATACGTGGTGAGTAAATAAATGGATGAGGGAATGGAAAGCATGCAAGCATACAAGGATGCTCAGATGCAAGCAAGGATGGCCACACTGGGGAGTTGTGGTAGAAAAATTCAAGCATCGAGCATTCTCCACCCATCCTTCCATTTATCCAACCAACGTCTACTGCTTGCCTGCTGCACACAAGCTGCTGTGTTGGGAGCTAGGGGCCATAAATACACATGGTTCTTACGTCGAAGAGCTCCCTTATCAGGCAAGAGACAGGAACATAATGAGTACAACCCAAAATGCCAAGTGACATAACACAGGGAACCGAAAGTCCTGGCTCAGAGAAGGCCAGTATTTGGTTCTGGTAGATGTGTGCTAGGCAGTGGGGGACAGGGGTGATTCTTATGATTTCTATCCCTGCTTTCCCGGCTCACGCATCTGTAATACCAAAGGGGTTGTATCCATAATAAAACAAATCGGTGATGCAGGGACAGCTTGTACCATTGAAGCCTCATGTTTTGGATGTGTTGATGCTTTGTTTTACACTCTGGAACCCTGCCTTCCCGAAGTCTTCTGGTCTTATCTATCATGCCCAGGCTTTCTCCTTATGTCCCATCATGAACCCGTTTCCTTCTTCCAGAGTTCTTGCCATTCTCACTATGCTAGTCAAGTCTTCTAAGGCTGGGAGAAGCAGGGTTGAGGATCAGGTTTCCCGGCTGGCTGGTATCTACCTATCCCCTCAGGGATTTCCCCAGCTCAATGAATGCTGGCTTCTAAAGGCTCAGGGTTGACTCTTCTCCAGAAGATTGACATTGGCTCCGAAGGTGGATCCCCCTCTCCCGGGGCTTCCTGCAGCGAGTGACAGATGAGTGGTAGGGGCGGATGCAGCCCCCTTATTTCAAGTTGGGTGACTCTGTGTTGTGATTATATCCCAGAACTCCCCCAGATGAGGCTAAACTTGACTGGGGAGTGCAGCCTTGCTGGCTCCTTCCCCTGTTGCTTTCTGCTTTCCTCACCTTAAAGATTACTCCTGAAGAGCCCTTCCTCCACAAGCCATGTGCACATCCCAACCCCTGTCTCAGGCTCTGCTTCTGGGCAGTTGACTTTCTGAGACAATTACAGCCTGAAAGTCATGGACTGAACTGTGTTCCTGCCCCCTGGTTGAGAACCCTTGAACGCAAGTAACCTTGCTCAGGCCAAGGAGATTCATGCCTGGGACTTTAATTACAATGATCGGAAGGAGAATTTCCACCAAACTGGGGCCACCTTGCACCTCCACAGGAGAGAATGCCTGACAATGAAGCCAATACAAAGCAAGCTAAATTCAGAGGTGGAGAAACAGACAGATTTGGATGTTTTTAAGGCTCGCCTGTTAAAGCCCTAACCCCTAATGTGACTGCATTTGGGGACAGGGCCTTTAAAGAGGCAATTAAGCTAAAATGAGGTCATAAGGAAGCCACCCTAATGTGGGATGACTGGTGTCCTTGTAAGAAGAGGAAGGGACACCAGGGATGCACACACACAGGGAGCACACAGCGAGAAAGCAGCCATCTACAAGCCAAGGAGAGAGGCCTCGGAAGGAAAAGACCTGCCAACACTTTGATCTTGGCCTTCCAGCCTCCAGAACTGTGAGAAAATGAATGTTGTTGAAGCCACTCCACCTGTGTATTCTGACACAGCAGCCTGGGCTAACCAATGCAGGCTTGCCACATGCACTGCAGGCTCCTCCAGCAGGCACCTAGAGAGACACAGTTATTTTCTACTACTATAAAATAAAGATGCCTTTTAGAGGGTTGAAGTAGAAAAAGATGAGGGGAAAAATAGTTCTTGAGAACCTGCTGTTTCCCTGGAGTGATGTATGGGATGCCTGTTATTGGTGCTTGCCCAACCTCCATTCTTCCTCTGGGAGGAGTTCCTCGAATTTCCACCAAGAAACCTTCCTGCCTGTCTCCACCTAACCATGGCTTCAGGAAACGGAGGGAAGTGGATGGATGTAAGATATATTTTGAGAGTAGAATAGGCAGGACTTCCTGGGTGATTGGCTCCAGGTTTGAGAACAGAGGGTGCTGCAGAAAGTGAAAGAAGAACACAGAAGACTCCCAGGTTTCAGACGTAAGCAAATGGTCTGATGGAAGCAGACGAGGTGAGGAGGGGAGACACCCTCTGCTTGCGAGGTATTTATCTTCTTTCTGTCTTCTCTTTCTTTCTGGCTTCACAACTGTCTTACTCACAGCATGGAGTGAGGATAGAATATATTATCAACAGCTACAGCTATTTATATTGATGATGAAGTTTCCAGACCTCAATGCGCAAGATACTGATCTACATCATGCACTGACTCATTCAACAAACATGTGCTGAGTACTGGGCCCTGAGCTAGACACAGAGATGAACATATGGAACATAACCCTGGATCTCAAAGATCTTCCATCCACTGGAGCTGATAATGCATTGTGTCATTTAAGGATGCTCTTGGCTGCAAGTAACAGGAAACCTCAACTCAAAATAGCTGAACAATGAGGACACTTACAGAAATGCAAATTTACAGGAGTGGTGAGCTTCAAGGATGGCCGATCTGGTGGCTCAGAATGGCCAAGAATCCAGGTGCCACCTGGTTGCTTCACTCTGCTTTCCATAGTTTTGACCCCATCCTAAGACAGCATGCGCTCACAATTGTAGGATGGCTCCTGGTACCAGTTTCAGCCACATGCTTTTCTATTCATGCATGGCTGGAGAGAGTAACCTTGACCTCTCATAGATCTCTTGGTGCTAAGAGGAACTTTCCCGGAAGCGTCTAACAAACTTCTCTTTATGTCCTACTGGGCATAGTTGGGGCACAGATCCCTTACTATACCAGTGTGGAATGGGACTCATCAGCCTGTACCTCTGCCCCTGAATTCCTTTCCTTTATCTGCTCCTCCCTACCTGAGTGAATGGGACCACCATTCTCCAGTTGCTCAGCCAGAAACCACGAAGTCATTCTTAACTCCTGCCCTTGATCCAATTTCCTCAACTAATCCACCCTCACTCATCCCTGACTGTTAGGGTTGAATTGTATCTAACCCTACACCTCCAGATTTATATACTAACGTCCTAACTCCCCATACCTCAGAATGGGTCCTTATTTGAAATAGGGTCATTGCAGGTATAATTAATGAAGATGAGGTCATATTGGAGTAAGGCCCACCCTACTCCACTATGACTGGTGTCCTTTATAGAAAGAGGACACAAAGACAGACACTGGTACACAGTGAATTTTGTTCCCCTCCAAACTTCGTATGTTGAAGTCCTAATCCCTAGTACCTCAGAATGTGACCTTATTTGGAGAGTCTTTACAAAGCAAATAACATTAAAATGAGGTCATTAGAGTGGGCCCTAATCCAACGTGACTGGTACCCTGATAAAAAGGGGAAATGTGGAGATAGACAGGCACAGGAGGAAGATGATGTAAAGAGGCATGGGGAGAAGATGGCCATCTGTGAGCCAGAGAGAGGGGGCTGGCACTGAGCCTTCCTTCAAAGCCCTCAGAAGGAACCCACTCTGCCAACACCTTGATCTTGGACTTCTGGCCTCTAGAACTATGGAATAACACATTTCTGTTCTTTCAGTCGCTCAGTCCATGGTACTTTGTTACAGCAGCTCTAGAAAACTAATATATTGCCTGGCTTCAAAAAGGCTTCTCACCACTTCCACCATTCCACCACTCAACTGGTCCAAACTGCCATCCCCTCACTGGGGCTACCAGGACACTGATTCCTGAGCCCTCATTAGGGTGCTACCAGCAGCCTTCAGAATGACCACTGTGTTCTCTCTCAGTGGCTGGACATTTACCTGACATTGACCACTTAGTCAACGTCAAGGCTTTATGTCCTCTATTGGACATTTATCTGCCTTTTAGGCTCCCCAGCATCAGAAGCCCTCTTCCCACCTGGAAGACTTTGCTGCCTTAGAATCCTGAGTGGGAAACAGAGGACACATCACTACAGAAGCTAAACACGCCAGACATTCGCTCTCCCAGCATCCCTTGCAGCTGGAAGTGGACATGTGACTAAGGCTCAGCCAATCAGACACCAGAACTTTGACCAAGGTGCTAGTGGGGCTAAGACATGGGGCTGAGAAGGATTCTCCAGCAGCAGAGGGAGCTCTGGTGGGATTGGGTTTGGGGGCAGCAATGTCCTGTGCCAGCGGTACAGTCAACAGCAGTGGTGGCTGCAGAGGAGCCCATAGGACCAGCTCTGGGAGTGATTTAGGGTAGTATCACCAGCTACAGAGCTTCCAAGCCAGGCTCTCCAGCCCTCCCACTGATCCTGTGAGCAACCCACTCTTCTCAACAACTTTTTCGGCTTTAATCAGATTAAGTTGATGTTGTTCCTTACAACTACAGAAATACAGAAACTCTAGCAAAGCACATAAATAATCTCACTTCACCCTCACGACAGCCCTAGTGGTAAAAGCCCTCATTTACAAACAAGGCGCCTGAGAGTTATATAACCTGCCCACAGTCATGGCTTATATGCGCTGGAGAGGCTTTTGTGCTGGAGCTGCCAAACTTCAGGGCACAAATGCAACTGCTCCACAAACTGAACTCTTGAACTCATGATTAAGATGTGAAAGTTAAGCAGATAAACCTAATGGTGCATTTATTGATTTAAGAGTAAATACTGGCTGAGCGCAGTGGCTCATACCTGTAATTCCAGCACTTTGGGAGGCCAAGGCGGGCAGATCACCTGAGGTTAGGAGTTTGAGACCAGCCTGGCCAACATAGTGAAACTCCATCTCTACTAAAAATACAAAAATTCGCTGGGTGTGGTGGCGCATGCCTGTAGTCCCAGCTACTCAGGAGGTTGAGGCTGGGGAATTACTTGAACCCTGGAGGCAGAGGTTGCAGGGAGCCAAGATTGTGCCATTGAACTCCAGCCTGGGTGACTGAGCGAGACTCCATCTAAAAAAAAAAAAAAAGGTAAATATCAACTATATCAACTAAGCCTTTGCTATGGACTGGATACTCTGTCAGACCCCAGTGAATACAGCAGCAACTACCCCCAAGGAGTACAGAGTCTAATGGGAGAAACAGTGATGATTGCTAAGTGCAAGGATTAGAGGGGCCATAGCAAGACAGGGGGTAGAGGCTGCCCCAAGAACTACTGCAAGTACCTACAGAGTAAAGACCCTTCAGAGAAGCTGGCATACATAATGAGTATCCAGGACTTCACAGACACCCCTCCTGCCACCTGATGAGCAGGAGACCTCCGCATGTGCAAGGTCATTCTTGCACGTGAACTTGCTCCCTATGGCACTCTTAGACTAATTCAAGCAATTGCAGCTGTCTTGCAAGGAGTCTAGCTAATACCCACCCTGGAAGGCCTCAGTAATGACTGGTTTCCTGGAATTAATGTAAGGAAACGAAAAGGATGCTAATCGGGAGGAAATTTTCTCTTTTCCTTTGTGTTGGCACTGCACTCAGAAGCCTGGTGGGAAAAGAGAGGGTTTTCAGCTCACCCACTGCCAAGCATTGCTTTGGGAGTCTGTGGAAGTTTCTTACTGTGACGTCGGGAAATGGCCGACAGAAGCCTCTACAGACTCTGGAGGGGCTGGAAGCCTAGCCACATAGCCTGGGCCCCCTGCAGAAACACTTTTCTCAAAAGTTCCCTGAAAGCTGTTTGTAAGCCAATGCTTTCGGCAACCGAATGTTTGTCTTCCAGGTCTGAATTCAGCAATAGCCCAGGTGAAAGGCCTTGTTACCCCAAGGCTGAAGCCCGTGATGAAGTCTGCTCAGAGAATTCACTGCACAAACATTCCCCAAGCTTGAGATGTGTGAACCTCACATATGTGAACACATGACTGGTGATGCATGATACAGAATGGGTGCTTAAACAAGAATTTGTTCTGAGTTTCTGCTGTGTGGCAGTAACCATATAATAATAAAACAGGTAACCCACACATCATAGTTACAATATGCAGTGTACTATTCTAAGAACTGGAGGCATACTGACTCACTTCCTGCCCTCCACAAGGGTACTATTTGTTACCTCTGTTTTGGGCAGACGAGGTGTGTGAGCCACAGAGCCACAAGGGGCCCTCCCAAGCTCACACCATTGGCATGCCTCAGGGAGCCGGGATCCAGAGTCCATCTCTTAACCATCACTTTTTCCAGCTCTAAGTGTAGAAAATACAAAGATGATGATATCAATACCTCTGTTTTAGGGGAGAAGAGGAGACATGGAATGAAGATTGGTTGACTGCTAAGTATGTATCAGACATTTGGATATCTCATCTCATTCAAACCTTGTAGCCATCCTGAGAAGTTTCATTCACAACAGAGAACTCTGGAGTGGAGAAACACATCCCAAAGCCATGCCAAAGATGGTAGAACTGCAGGGCCTGCTAGACCTCACAGTGCTCTCCTCTTCCTGGACACACTGCCAGGCCACCTTACCGAGTCCCTCGCACCTAGGTGGGCCATATGACTACTTCTCAAGCAAGGAGTGTGAGTATAAGGGACATGTGTCACGTCCACCAAGACATTTTGAGTCTGTTTGCCTGCTCCACGCTTGCTCCTGTCAGCTGGCCAGCCACAGAGGAACCAGCAGAAGACTCCAAAGTCCTAGAGAATGGTGGAACCACTTCACTTAAGGAATCGGGGTCCCTGAATGGCTTCATGGAACAGAGTGTTCCTGCTCATCTCCTTCAAATGAGGTGATATAAATGAAAACTTTCATTGTGTTAAGCCACTGAGATACAGGGGCTTGTTTATTATAGCAGCAAGTTTACCCTGCTGACATAATCAACCCAACTACAGAGCCCATGCCATCACAATTGCACTGTGACCTGAGGTTTCAAGAAGGAGGAGAGATTTAGGCCAAGTCATGAAGGCTTGGAGATATAAGCCTTTACCTAGAGTTTTCCTTTTATGTGTTGGGAGAACTTGCTCCTGTTTGAAGAAAACATTCTGCAGTAACAATTTGCTTTAAGACCACTGTGGTAGGTAACCTCTAGGCCTGCTTTGGGACATCTCACTCATTCGTATCTCACTTGGGATTCCTTGTATTACTTTTTCATTCAGCCAACAACCACGAGGCACATTCTTGTATCTTTCTGTCTGACTTCACAGGTCTGCTTCCTCACTACCAGGGGCCCAGCTTCCCATCCTGTCTTCTAGATACAAATTATGCTGTTTCTTGCCTTCAAGGAGTTCAAGATCTAGTGGAGACAGTAGCCAAGTAAACGTACAATTATAACATGGAGTAAAAATGCCATGATAGTAGGAAGCCAAGAAAGGCTGTGGAATCCAAGTCAAGCAAGCAAGAAGGGCAGATGGAGTGGGCTCAGGTGGAGGATGACAGACAGAGTGAACAGAATTATTGAAGGTGCAGAAACTGGAGACCACAGGTTGCCACAGAGGAGCTGTAAAAGACACAGTGGGTTGAAAGGTGGCCCAGTAGACGGTTGGAGGCTGCCTGTACCTGGCTTTGCCTGCCAGCCTCAGGAGTCTACACAAAATTCTGTGGGCACTGGGGAGCCACTGGAGGGTTTTAGCATGGAATTGACAGCTCTAATTTGTGGTTAAGAAGGTTCTTCATAGATGCAGTGTGAAGGCCATTTCAGGAATTAGACTAGAGGCTGCTAGGCCTGTTGGGAAGCTCCTGCAACTGATATAAGATGATGAGTCTGATCAAAATTGTTATGAGTTGATGCAGAAGTATTGATGTTACGGCTAGTACTAACTACAGCCTAAACCGCAAACAATTGAATAAGAGGCTACATGGTTAAAACAAAGGAGGCTTAACACAGAGCCAAGAGTCTGGCTTTAACACTTGCTTGCACCACTGAGTCTTTCTGTGATCTTGGGTGATCTTCAGCAATCTGTGTGCCTCTCTGGCAGTGCTGTCAACGTTAAGGGTCCTTGGAATTGGCTTTATTCCACTCTCAGCTCTGCCGCTTCTTTGCTGGGTGACCTTAAGTAAGTTACTTAACCTCTCTGTGCCTCAGGTTCCTCGTCTGTTAAATTGTTGCCCTCCTTAAAGAGTTATTGTGAAGATTTAATGACAGAATGAAGATACAGCACAGAGCTGGGTCGATATGAAGTACGTAATAAAAATTGGAAGTTGGGGTGGTTAGTGACAGTGTTGTTATTATTATTTCTATATTTGTAAAATAAGGGGACTAGACTCATTTATTTGTCAGATTCAAGAATCCACGAATCACTTACCATTATCTCCCAGGCCAGGAACCTGGAGGCCAAGCTTCTGGACATAAAATTGAACTCTGCAATTCCCAGCCAAGAAGACTGGCTTAGAACATCTCCAAATAATAAAAGAAATTGCCAGACAATGGGAGGCAAATTATCTTGTAGCCTGTTTAACAATACTAATGTGTCTTACTGATTCACACAGAGCCTCTCATGAACTCCCTTCGAATTATTCTCAGGAGTGCTGTAAAAATACACGGAAGTAAAACACTTGGTGGCCGGGCCAGAGTACACACACCATTGCATGAGAGAGGAAGTCATGCCACAATGCCTTAGGGTTTTATAGAGACAGTCTGCACCACCGAACACACTGGCACAGGGAAGAACGCAGTCCAGAAGTCCTTTAAAAAGTGCCTGTTGCTGAACCAGGCCCTCTGAAGTTAGGGCCACACAAGAACAAAATCCCACAATCCCAGCAGTGCTACCTAATGTAGCCTGGCTCCCCGAGGTAAGGCCTCCTGTGTAGAAAAGAGCTTGCACAGCAGGCCTGAGACTTCTCTTCCTAGAAAAACCTGCTGCAGGATAAGCCCTGGGCTTGCATCTGGGAATCTGGATGTTGGAAGGGTTGCCACCGTTCCCAGATCTGGTAAGAGTGACTCAATGTACCTAAACTGTGCAAACAGTGTGGTTTATGCTGTCTCAGTGTGGTTTATATCTGCTTTCTTTCTGGAAATCTGGAATTTTCTGCTTGCCAAGCAGAGAGTGCCTGGATGACCACCCCCCAATAAAAACCCTGGACTCCGAGTCTCTAATGAGTTTCCTTGTTAGACAAATTTCACATGAGTTGTCATAACTTGTTGCTGTGGGGATGAAGTGCATCCCGCGAGGCTCTGCTGGAGGAGTTCTTTGGAGCTTGCCCCTGGTTTCCTCTGGACTTCACCCCTGCACCTCTTCCTCTGCTGACTTAGCATTGTGTGCCACCATTGTGGGCAGTCATAGCTGTGAGCACTTCCGCATTCCTGTGCCAATTCCTGTGCCAATGCCTGTGACTCACGCCAGGGAATTATCCTACCTGAAGGTGGTGTTCGGAGCTCTCAGTACACCTCCCTTGTCCTAAGAAAAACACTCAGCTCCCATTTTGGCTTGACTTGATCATTGGGTTTGCAGGTTTGTGGTATTTTTTCCTCCTCCCCAAGTGCTTCTCCCGGAGAAGCCTGGCTGACTCACTGGGAAAGAGGCTCCTGTGCCTCTAGACACCTGAGACGATTTTGTTTCCACAGCTAGCTTTCAGAATGAAATGAAACATGATGAAAGAGGAGACATCAGTTACAAGCAACAGCCAGGCAAGTAAGGCTTTCAGAGCCTCCTGGGTTTCCCCTCATCCACCTTTGCAGTGAGGGGGCAGCCAAATGCTTGGGTTTAATGAGGGGAAACATAAAGAAGGTAAGTTTCATTGTCTGTTTGGCCCCAGGCAGAAGCAGAGAAGTGAATGCACTCCCAATATGGTTTTTATTCAATCACAATCCTGAGCCTACCTCCTGCTGGAACATTCTTCTGAGAGGTTGCATAGCTGTGTTTACAGGGGACAGTGCATTGACGCAGACTTGAGATGATATTTTGCTCTCCTTTTTGCATATCCTCCGGTTGGCCAGAATGAAAAGGGCAAACTGTTTTCATTACCAGTCAAATCACTTCTGGTTGCTTGAGGTAGCAGGGGCCCCATCTGCAACATCAATTCTGGAATAACTCATTTATAGAACGGGAGTAAGAACCCCTAGCTTGTAGATGAGGCCACCAGAAGGATGAAATGAGGTGTGTGAAGTCCCGAGCATGATGTCAGCACATAGCAGGTCCTCAGTAAATGTCAGGGTCTTCCTGTGGGTCAGAAATAGGGTGTTTCTGGTTTCACTTGTCTGGTTTGTTCACACCAGCTGTGCCACTCCCACATGCCCCTCCAAGTGTCCCCACCTCCCATCTTGCTGGATCAGCTATCCCCAGCTTTCTGGCTACAGAAACCACTGCCCCCACCGCACTAAGCTGAGCGTCCTTGAGATTTGATGGGACCAAGGTCCTTTCCCCATTGGCTCAATAAAGGCATTTTTCTTGGAGAAACTTTATGAAATGAGAAAATTCTATATCAAAGAGGCAGGCTGTCCAGCTCTAATCGCTGGGACCTCCAGGGCATGGCGCAGGGGGAGTTGACACCCACAGCCTGGGACACCTGGACACCAACGCCCCAGGCTGGAAAAGGTCCCTGGGCCCTCATCAGTCAGCAGCTGTGCTGGCTCTGATCAAACCAAACCAAACAACAATGACTCACAGCTCCCCATTTATACAATGCAGCAGCGTCTCATATTAGAGAAAAACTGATAACAACCTCAGAGGCCCACATTAGGAGGACAGGACATCACAGGAGGCAGCTCCACACTGCTGTTCAACATCCTGGTGATGGAGGACTTTCAATAGCATAGAAAGGTGCTTACAAATAAATAGTAAGCCAAAAAAGAGAGTATTGAACAGTATATATGGATGATCTTCGGATAAAGAACGGATTCAGATGAAACATTAAAAGCGGCCTCTGGATGGAGTCTGGGTTTTGACTGTGTTCAGGCCCAAGTGTACTGGCTATGGGCAGCCGTGGGCCAGTCACTCAATCTCTCCCTTATTTGTAAAATGGGGTTATTGGCATAATATCTGCCATATGGGACTAGTATACAAATGAGAGAGATCATCTGTCACACGCAGAAGAATGTTTGTATGCGTATCCTCATTATCACATTTCTGTGCTTTTTTTTTTTTTTTTCTAATGGAAGTCTGTTGCTTTTACAGTTACTGAGATAAACTGAGACAAAGCAAGAGGTAAAAATGAAAAGAGCGGGGGGTGAGGGGACGAAACTCTGGGATTCGGAGATACCCGTTTTGTAGACATAATTGCCTGTTGTTTCTGCAGTGACAAAATGCACAGGGTCCTCCTGTAATCTCAGCCCTCTTCCACAAAGTCTTGAGCCTACTATGCCTCTCCCTCACCGCAACCAAGACTTATGTCATTTGACACAGTCTCTGCTCATCGTTCCCTCCTGCTTTCCTTGAGAACGGGTCTCAGGCCACACCACAGGCACCTGCCATGGGATATGCTTCTTTCTCTAAGATCGCCTGGGTTCCCGGAGCAGCCTGCTAAGATGGCATTGTGGGGTGGGATCAATTGAAAGCACCAGAACTTGCTTCTGGGTTCTCTCTCTCTTGGTTCACCTGAATCTTCTTTGATCAGGTTCTAACATCTGCCGCTAATTGGGCGGCTCTACCCTTATAGAGAGAAATGTTGATTTTGCTTTTTATTATCATGTGTTTACCTACCTTTAGGGAAGGAGCAGAGAGAGGAAAATAATAGAATATACCATTTATGCTGGCAAATGTATGAGGAGTCAAGTTAATTGCTCTACAGAAACCCTGGGCTTGAACATTAACACCATGGGGGATGAGCGTCTGTGTCTCCCCTCCCAAGAAGACAAAACATTGCCAACTCAAAAACCACTGGAAAAGTGAGTAATTTCTTATCAAAGCCAAGCCATTCAGTATTATTTGTGTGGCTGCCAGTGCTGTTTCAAATAAATCCTAATTTATATTGGATGGTGTGGGGCCAGTGAGTTAGACTCCTAAAGTTAAGTTCTCATTCATTCTTTCTCACCCTTTCCTTCCCTCACTCACTAATTCATTTAATAAACATTTTTTGAGTATTTTCTGTTTATAACATGCATTTGTGTAATGTACATCTTATATATCCAGTAGACAATTGTATAATAAAGTTTGGCTGGCTTTTGTCTCGGGTTCTTAGGAGGTAGCCTATGAATTCTTGGGACTTCTTGAGTTATTCATGGCAGACCTCTCAGAACCCCCTTGATAGTGTATGTTAACAAGATACACTATCAGGTATCAGATACACTATACAGGATGGGGGTTGGCCATGCCAGAAAGACCAGCCATGTGATACAGGGTTGGGGCTTTGAGCCGAGTGACATCAGCCCTACCTCCAGGGAAGAGAGGAGGACCAAAGATTGAGTCCAACCTTATGGCCAATGATTTGGTCAATCACATCTACATGATGAAACCCCAATAAAAATTTGGAACACTGAAGCCTGGGTGAGCTTTCCTGGTAGACAGCAGTCTGTGGGTGGAGAGAGAACACCAGAGCTGGAATCCTTCCAGATCTTGCCCTGTGATCTCTTCCTGTGGCTTATTCTGATTTGTATCCTTTTTGCTATAATAAAGCTGTAATTCTAAGCATAGCACTTCCTGAGCTCTGTGAGTCATTTGAGCAAATTACCAAACCGCAAGGGGTAGTGAGAACCCTCAAATATGTTACCATATGTTCAGGGAACCCCTGAGCCTGTCGCTGGTGTCTGAAGTGAGGCCAGTCTTGTGAACAACTGTGCTCTTAACCTGTGAAGTTTGGCCTAAATGGCTAGTTAGCATCAGGAGTCATGGCGAAGCTGTGTGCAAGGTACTTTAATAGACGCCAGGGAAACAAATGAACAGTATTGTTTTGGGTGACACTTTGATCTGTACAATCCTAACTTTTGCTAAGCCTCCAAGCATTTTCCCCAAGCTACAGGCTAGGAACTGCACAAACAGGCACCAAGTTCACTCTCTATCCTTGTGATTAGCCCTGAACTGTCCCTCCCACCTCACCTTCTGTTCCCCCAACCACTGCATTTCCTGTTTGCTTTCTCATTTTTATTTTCACTCATGCCTCCTATTCAACACACTCATTACCTCAACTTTGGTGCTTTTCTCTTGGTGACTTTTCTTAATGTCCATCCCCAAGTGGTCATTCTGCCTAGGCTGGCTGTTCTCTTGGGCTCACTGCAATGTGGGTTCCTCCTACAGTCATGGGAAGTGCATGAGTCCTGGGTCAGGAATCCATCCAGGTCCACCACCTCAATAGTTGCTTCTCACGGATCAGCTACTCTTGAACACCACACCCCTTGGCTTGTTTTTTGTCTTGGTTGGGCCCTTTTGGACTGAACTCTGGGCTCCATATTGTCCGCCCTGCCACAGACCTTGCATTTCTTTAGAACACTGCTTCCATAATCTTCCTGTGGGCTCTGTGGACAACACCCATGAGCAAGAGGAGCGTTGATGCTTTGCCCAGGCACTGGGTTTGCCCAGGCACCGTCATCCCACCCAGGCCTGTATCAGCCCTGTCTGCCCATTTCAGTCCCTAGAGAATGGCCCTTGGGGCTCAGAACCCCCCACTCCAGTCTGTGGGTCTCCATCCAGCCCTCAACAATCTCTCAGGTGGATTCTAGACACTGGGTGCTCACAGGTACCAAGAGGACATCTTTCAGCACAACTCTGGCAACCATCCCAGATGATTCTAGCAGTATGATGAAGCAGGTTCCAGGCACGGCAACATTTTCCTACCAAAGGTCAAGGATTACAATGGCATAAATCTGAAGCCATTTGCAAGGATTCAGATGAGCACATTTGCATGCATGACTGTCTGAAAATTCAGGCTGCATTTGATTGGTATGCAAATTAGCCCTGAATTTGGCAGTCTTCTATAATAACTTCAGGATGTTTTAGACAGACAGGTAGGTAGATGGATAGACAGAAAGATACAACTATGCCAATTAGAGCTAGTCACCGGAAACAGAAAGGACAAAGCCTAGACAATCAGCAAAACATGAACAAAAGAAAGGACATTAGAAAGCAAATACCTTCAGGAAGATTTAGGTGCTCCCATTTAGATGCTATGCAGCACAGGCTGTGGATTAATTATTCAGCCAGCCAGCCCTCTGCCCAGAGGGACTAATGACACAAGGAATCTACAAGAGCCTCCTCCCTTTCCTAAACCTTCTAGCACAGGGGTTAGCCAACAATTGGCCAGCAAGTGAAATCCTAGACCACCATCTATTTCGTAAACAAAATTTTATTGGCACAGACCCTGGCCCATTCATTTACATATCATCTATAACTGCTTTATCCCTACATAGCAGAGTTCAGTAGTTGCAACATAGGCCATATGGCCAACAAAGCAAAAACCATGCACTATCTGGACATCCACAGAACATTTGCTGGACCTTCACAGAATGTTTGCCGACTCACAGAATGCAGCAGATCAGCCTAGTGGAACAGAAAGAAGGGATACTCGGGAATTACACAGACCAGGGTCCAAGTCCCCATCTGTGAACATGGTGGAGGCGGTCCTAGAATTTTTCCAGAGGACAGACTCACAGCTGGCAATTTGTTTGAGAGTGAAGAGACCTAAGGACTTACCTTGGACTCACTTTCAATTTAAATTTATCCATTTGCTCATTTAGCAAATATTCTTTATGAATGCTTACAATGTGTCAGCCATTGTTCTAGGTGCTGACACTGCAGAAGCAAGGACCTTTCTAAAGTGAAGGGAAGGATGGACAAGAAGTAAAGGAATATATCATATCTCAGCTCGTGGTAAATACCATGAAGAGAAGTAAATTCAGTGAGGGCTAAAGTGTGACGGAGGGGCGCCGTTTTGGATAGGCTGGTCAGGGAAGACATTTCTGAAGAGGGAATGTCTGAGCAGAGGCCAGAAGTAACCAAAGGAAAGTGCACAGGAAAATCAGAGGAAGAGCACTGCAGCCAGCAGGAGCAGCATGCACAAAGGCCCTGAGGTTCCAGTGTGCAGTGTGTTTGAGGGGAAGCAAGTGGGGAGAAGGTTGTGTAAATGGAGAAGAGGGAGTGAGCGGGGAAATGATGACAGAGTGGTCACAAGGCCCCGGGTACCGTGTAGGTCACCACAGTCTGGCTTGTTTTCTAGATACAGCGGGTTTTGAGCGGAGGGACAATATGTTCTTCCTTCATTTGTCAAGGATCCCTTTGGCCTTTGGGTAGAGAATAAACTGTAGGAACCAGAGTGGAAACAGAGAAACCAGTTAGGGTTTAGTCTAGAGAGTGAACAGAGCCTAGCTACTGTGGTGTTCATCATGGTGATCAATGCACCAGCACAGCACAGATACCCCTGAGTTTCAACAGCTAAGGACAATAAGAACCTCTTGCCAGTTCATGCAAAGTCCAGTGTGCATTTAACGGTTCTCTGCCATCTGGGGAAAGAAAGAACTGAATATCCTGAGGGATGCTGCCAAAAACCAGGCTTCATGCGGCCTATCAGCACCTCTGTTCACATCCCACCCACCAAGCTGGCCAAGGACCCTTGCGGATGCATGAGGCACAGGTGTTCTCTTCCAAATGGGGCACGAAAAGTAGTCAGATCCTGGGGATTCTTGGAAAGTTGGGTGGCCAGGAGGCACATCCAGGTGATCGTGTTGAGGAGAGGTCAGTGGGAATTTTTAGGAAGTGTCCCATCCCTGAAACTTGGATGCATTGGCTTCCCTCAGCCTCAGTTTCCTCGCCTTTAAAAGGGGGTTAGTGATGGCTCCCTTGCAATATTGTAACAAGGATCCAATGTGTGCACAATTCTGAACCTCGGCCAAGTGCAGAGCTAGTGCCCAGAGGTGAGTTATTTTTGTTTTCAGCATTACAGAAAGTTTCCAAATATCTGAGGAGAGAGGAGCACCGAGAGTTTTTAAGGTTGAGGCTGCCACGGCAGCTACTGCATGGATTGTTCTAATGGTGCAAGCTGCCTCCCCCGAAGGTAAATGCCCACGGCCTGCAGTCTGTGCCCCAATCACCTGGGCCCCCAGTTATCCAACAGCTGGAGAGGCGAAGCTGGCTGGGCCAGGGACTTGCGAGACTGGGCCAGTGCTAAAGACAGCATCCTTCCCATGGGGCGGCATCCACACACCACCCCCTGGTGGCAGCCTTTGTTCATCATCTCTGCGAGCAGACACCCACCCAGCACCCAAAGCAGCACTAATGTCTGCACCTCTTCCATTCCAAGGGTTTCTTTCTTCTTCTCAAGAGCCCAGCACCCCAGGTGAAGCCTAGCTCTCGCACCGCAAACCCCCACCAGGCTTGGGTCCTTCCAGCCTGCGTTAGATCCCATTCCTTAGAGTCTCTGCTCTGTTCCTGGTCTCCCTGGTCCTGGGGCTGCCTCACTCACCCATTCCTATGCCCACTGCAAGGGGAAGAGAGAATTCGAGGTGATCGCTGGACGCTGGGCTGAGCTCCTCCAGCATCACGTCTCCTTTCATTTCACAGCGACCTCACAAGGGGCTCGATGCCAGCCCTCTACAGAGGCACCTACGTGGGGAGCTGGGATTCTGTGCAGGCCTGCTCAGCTCATGCTCGGGGTGGTCTCCACCTCGGGAGGGCCTCCCAGGGTGAGCCTCGGCCCTCAGCCTGCTCACAGCCTGGGTGGTGCCGGATCATGCTCCTGTTCTGGCCTCCGCAACCTTTCTGGTCTAGCCTCAGCTCCCCTTTCCAGCCTCTACCTCTCCAGCCCCTTGGGCCCCACATCCAGTTACCCTTAGGTCTTCACCATTCCCAGAAAGCCTTGAGCTTTCTCTTTCAAGCCCCAGAGAGGCCCCACTGACCTCCCCAGGTAGAATAAAGTCCTTCAGCTGTCCTGTGGCTCCATGCAGCCTGCCTCACTGTCTGGTATTTATTAAGCCTCTGTCACTGCTGCTGGTCTGGGGGCACCTCGAGGACATGGACGTATGTCGTATTCATCTTTCTACCCCAGACACAACAAGGTCAACACCCAGGGAAGGGCGCTGAAGGATTGCCTGAAGAGTGACCCCTCTCTTCTCACAAAGCAGCACGAGTAAACAGAACACATCAGGGCCTTTAGGCCGAGCAGAGCAGAGGTTACATGACCGCAAACCCCACAGGGAGGGAAGAGTTTGGGGAGTGATTCTAGCCAATAATAAAGCCGTCTCTGGTTTCTCAGTTGGATCAGCTCCTTTATGAGGATTGCTCTACGAGATCCCTGAGGGAGGGAGGGGTCGGGACAGGATTCAGACGATCACAGGTTCCTACCTATAACACGATGGCAGCATCATCCACCTTGTCCTTGAGCCCCTAGGTTGTTGCAGTGAAACCTTGCCCTGTCTTTTGGTTGGTAGATGGACAGGTAAGCAGCCCTGGGCTTGCTGTGGCTCCTTTCATCTCCCCTTGTTCCTCTTTGCCTTCATCAATCATGTCAAACTCCCCCACAGCTGGACTGTTGGTGCCTGCCATTAATGGTCAGGGGCAGGAAGGAGGGGCGGAGCGCATGGCATGGGTCCTGGATTCAGACAGACCTGGGTTTGAATTCCAGCACTGCCACCTCCTGGCTGTGTGATCCTGGGCAAGTTGCTTAAACTCTGAGCCTCTGTTTCTTTGTTCATGAAATGAAGGTAACATCAATAATTAACTACCTTGAGCCAAATTGTGTCCCCTCCAAAAATGTTGCATGACATTTTTGTTGCAAGGATGGGGTGTGTTGAAGCCCTAACCCCGATGTGATGGTATTTGGAGATGAGGCCTTTGGGAGGTTACAGGGGTTAGCGGAGATCATGGGGGTGGCCTCATGGTGGGATGAGTGTCTTGCTCCCTTGCACTTTTCCTGCCTCTGCTGTGTACAGACAGTGAGAAAGAGGCCATCTGCAAGCCGGAAGGACGGTCCTCACCAGACAACGAATCCACTGGCACTTTGATTTTGGATTTCCAGGTTGGAGAAGTATGGGAAAATAAATGTCTATTTCTGAAGACCCCAGGCTGTGCCATTTTGTTACAGCCAAAGACACTGACGTCTCAGTATTTCTGAGAATGGAATGCGCCTGGCACGCAGTACATTCTGGCAGAGTTGATGAGCTGGTGATCACAGTCTCTGCTCCTCTTCAAAGACAGACGGCACATGCTGGGAAGTAGCTGCCCAACTGGGGATGACACTTCCCAGCCCCTGGATCTGGGCAGATGGCTCAGTCCTGGACTCAAGGCCTTCTCGGGGTGCTTGCTCTGGGCTCATGTAAAGTATGCATGACGAGCCATGGTCTCGAGGTTCAAAGGACATCAGGCTAAAAAGTGCCTCGTGATGTCTCAAGACTCAATACCTTGCTATTCATGCTGGCCACAGAGGTAGAGCTCTGATAGCCCGAACAAGAAGTCCCGTGGCCTAACACTGGCTGGCACAGAAAGGATCTGTTTTAAAAATGACTGAAAATGTGTCTGATGCCTGGGAAACCAGAAGCCCACCCAGGGCCAAACTCTGGCTCCACTTGCTATGTGACTGTGGGCAAGTCAGTGAACAGTGTGCCTCAGTTTCCTCATCTGTAAAATGGGGATAATAATGATCCATACCTCACAGGGCTGTCATGAGGGTGTACTGAGCTGATTAATGCGTCAAAACTGCATGGAGGAGGGCCTGCACCTCATGCGGGCTTTTTCCATCTGTGCTGTTACTGATGCTGTCATAATATGTTATTCATCTTAAGAAACATAAAGGCCACCCTGGCTGTGTAGGTCTTCAGAAATCCCCTCCTCTCCCGAAATGGAGGGAGGGCATGTTAAACCCTCTTTGTCTGGCTTACCACGGTCTTTCCCATTAAATACCTCTAAGCTCTGGCCCCTCCTGTCCTTCTCACTGACACCAAAGTTGCTTTTCTAAAAAACAGTGAGCATATTAAATAAGTAAACAAATAAGGGGGCACGTGTTCTCAGGACCTCCTGAGGCTGTGTCATAGTTAAAGAAAAACAAATTTTAATTTAAAAAACTGTGAGTTATAAACCCCCACCCCCATGAAACTGCCATGGTTCCCCAGTGCCGAAGACTAAAATCCTGATCCTCAGCCTAAGATCTTAGGCCCTCTTCTTTTGACTTCATCCTGCTTTTCCACCTGTTCTTTCATCCGAGCTCCCCATTCCCCCTAGGTACTGGCACATCACACGCTATTAACTTCCTACTATGCCACCATGTGGGCACAGCCAGGCCTTTGTGTGTGTGCTTCAGCTCCCTACCTCCCTGTGACACCTGTGGAAATCCTACACATCCCTCATGGCTCAGCTCAAATACCACCTCCTCCAGGTTGTCTTCCCTGATCCCCAGAGTTGTAGACACATCATAAACTTTCAACAATGCTTGCTAAATGAATAAGTGAGTAATGGGATTGCTCCTTCCTCATGTCCCCACAGTCAGTGCTTGAACCCATAACATTCTATCCCAGGTGCAAGTTTCACATATCTCTGCTCCACAAGCCATGAGCGCAAAGGATCTGCCCCCTCTCACCTGGATGTTCTGATGAACTTTCAAGATGAAGCAAGAGTCCAAATTCCTAGCCCTCTTTCAAAGACAAATATGGACAAGTCAGATCCCCATCTTGAGATGACGCCACAATGACAAAATCAAAGATCACTGACTGTTGCCAGTGCTTGCTGAAGCCATCTAGGCCCCCTGGTTTTCAAACTGTTTTTAGCAACAGAACTGAACAATGTCAAATAATTAACAAACTTTTTCAACATAGAACTGATCTGCACAAATAGTGCTTAGATCCCTGAGGCACCTCTGCAAAATTCCAGGGCTCCTGGGAACCTTTGAGGCTCACGGGCCCAGGCTTCCCCTGTGTTTTATACACAAGGATGCCCGACTCCCAAGCAAGGAAAAGCCTGGAAGGCACTCGGGGCTGTCCTCAGCCTGCTTCCTGTCTGCCCCCAAAACAGCCTGTGCTCCAAGAACCTGGAGCTCCCTACATTTCCCCAGATGTGTCCTACAACCCGGCCCCCATCCATCACTCCACCTTCCAAACTTGCTCAGGCATCACTTCCTGCAGGAAAGCTTCCCTTAACCCTCCATCCTGCCCCTACCCGTGGGTGGTGGTGGGTCAAAACCAAAGCCAGCACCCACAGGATAGCACCTAAACCTTACAGCCTAGGTAGGCGGGACCCAACCTTTAACTGCAAACCAGAGGCACAATGTGAAGAGGGCCTGGAAGAATTGCACCTGGATCTGATTTCAGAGTAAACCACAAGCCAAAGACGGGTCTTATCCAGCAGATACCTCAGTGGCCTCTGGTTGTAATTTAAAGTCAACAACAACAGGCCGGGTGCGGTGACTCAAGCCTATAATCCCAGCACTTTGGGAGGCCAAGGTGGGCAGATCGCTTGAGGCCAGGAGTTCCAGACCACACTGGCCAACATGGCGAAACACCATCTCCACAAATACAAAAATTAGCCGGGTGTAGTGGCGCACGCCTGTAGCCCCAGTTACTCGGGAGGCTGAGGCCGGAGAATCACTTGAACCCGAGAGGCGGAGGTTGCAGTGAGCCGAGATCGCAACGCTGGACTCCAGCCTGGTGATAGGGTGAGACTCCATCTCAAAGATAGATAGATAGATAGATAGATAGATAGATAGATAGATAGATAGATAGATAGATAGATAGATAGATAGGATGGATAGATAGATAGATAGATAGATAGATAGATAGATAGATAGATAGATACCAACAACAACAAAACAAATCAAGAAAATGTCCAAGTTTCCATGCATAAGGCCCCTCCTGCTCCTTTCCCCGGCATTAGGGGCCAGAGGACAGCTCCCCACCCCACCCCGGGACTTCTGAAGCCCCCTCTCATCGAGTCTCCCAACGTTCTCTCAGGACACCCACCCTCCAGCCGCAAGAACTGTCATTCCCCGCCCCCTGTCCCCGTGTCATCATTGTCTGTTTTTGTGCCTACCCCCCCCCCTTCCCCGAGCGGGGCCTGGTCTCTGTCCCTGCGGCGTCCCGCACGAGACCGGGCGCTGGAGCCCAGGGCCCTCGCGCACCCGAAGGTTTCCGCGGGGCCGCAGTGCCCTCTGCCGGGCCTTGGCGCGCACTCACCGGGGCGGGGGCGTTCACCACCGACAGGCTGTAGCCGTAGAGGAAGGAGGAGCCGAAGGCGCCCGCGAGGGAGGCCACGAGGAGCGAGGAGGACCAGCCCTACGGGGAGAGGAAATCACGTCAGAGCGAGCACCAGGCGCGCAGCCAGGTCCGAGGGAAGACCTGGAACGTTCCCTCAGCTGGGGGAGAGCTTCCGGGGGAGAAGTCCTTGTCCTTGGCTGGGATGGAGGCAGAGAGAAGAGACGCAAGTTGGGGGCCTGCAGACAGGGTTCCCGTCCACGTCCGCGTGCGCAGGCCGGGCGCCCTCAGGTTTAGCGGCCACGCCCTTGCCTTCCTTCCGGGTTGCGTGAGGATCTCTGAAACGCAGTTTTCAGCAGGTGCTCTGAGCAGCTCCACATGATCCTTTTAGCGAATTTGGCGAGTGTCCGACCCGGACAGAAAAATGCAAAGCCAGACTCCAAGCGCTATCAGCCAGGCGTGATTCTAAGCACTTTCTGGGCATTGTCTCTGAGTCCTTAGATCAGTGCTGTTATATCCTGTATTACAGGTGAGGAAAGAGGGGCACGGAGCGTGGCTGGTGCTATCTGTGATGGGGACTGAAGTCTAGGTGGCCTGGCTTCAGTGCCCCTGTAGTCACCACTGCACAGTCCCCTGCTGACTCGTCACCTGAGTGCAGTGTCCAGGGGCCTGAGGTTGCTGACCACCACACAAATGTGCACACACACACACATGCACATACTCTTCTAGGCTGAGGTGTCAAACTACAGGGGCTGGTCCAAGCCTTGGGACAAGGGCATGCAGACATAGAGATGCAAGGTTTGGCACAGAGAACAGGGTGTCTGCCTTGGTGTTGTCCTGTCCTGCAGCCCCATCTAAAGACAGCCACCACCAGGACAGGGCCACAGGGCAGAAACACCTGGATCCCTGGCAAAGGCTGACAAACTGGCACAAGCCAGGGCAGGAGGGACGGCCATCCTCAGCTGGTGGGGGAATATGGGCCAAGTGGACAGGGACCAGGTGCTCCAGAATGCACTTTCTTTGCCATCATTTGACATATTTGTGAGTGTGTGTGTTTTGTAGGCGCCAGGCCCTGACAGCGCTGTGGGGATGCAGCAGTGAAGAAGACAGATGGGTCCATGGTTCAGGGACCCGAATCAGTAAAATCCCATCTGGAAGGGAATGTGGGTCTCTAATGGCCACTTCCCTGCTCTGCCCATCTCGTTTGTCTCCTCTAGTGCTACCAGCCACAAGATAGAGCTTTGGGGCTTTGAGCCAAGTGATATCAGCTTTACCTCCAGGGACGGCCCCATCAGCTGTAGGAGCCTGATCAAGTGACTTGACTTTTCTGGGGCTCAGCTTACCCACCTGTGAAATGGGATCTCAATAGCAGCCCTGGCCACATATGTTGTTGAGGAGCTGCTGCAGAGGAGGTGCTCCGTAGAGGCTGCTGATCACATGCGGGGGCAAGAGGGAGCATTTATAAGCCTTGGGGATGGGTGCTGCCAAGTGAAATGTAGGACCAGAATATTTTTCTACAGTGAGAGGAGCTTGAGCTGAATGGGGATCCCCAATGGAACAGAATCACATTTCAGATGAAACGCCTGTTGTCTATCATTCTTTCTCTTTAAACCTATCCTCTGAGTCTTAGTACAGATACCACTTCTTCTGAGCCCCTGGACTGTGCCATCGTTTCTGTGCCCTGTGCCTTCTTTGCTCCCAGCCCCGATGTCCTTAGAGGACACAGACTCCTCCCTTATCTGCACCACATCAGATTGGGAGCACCTGGTGTGAAGTGCCCCTGCCAGAGGCTGGTGAAGGGCAGGTGGGGGCCGCCTCCTCCTGCCTCAGCTGTGCTCCCCGGAGCCCTCTGCCTGTGTGGCCCGCCTGTGCCCTCCACCCGCTCCCCACTCACTGCAGGGGCAGACGGCGCCCACTGACTGACGGGGCTGCTGCCCGTGCCGTGCCCCAGGGAGGGTAAGAAGAGGGACACCACCATACAAGCACGGGGCAGGGCAGTCTGCCACTATAGCCTCGTTCCATGTACACACCCAGCCTACCAGAGACACTGTTGCCCCAGTCAGCTGGGGCTTGGAGAGAGTATGCCAAAGTCACACAGATGGAGAAGTGCAACTCAAACTGGGGCCTCCCTGCCTCAAAGCCCCAGATCCCCCAGCCACACGCTGCCAGGCTGGGCCTGAGCACTGTCACATGGCTGCCACCCAGACCTGCCCTACCCGCAGCCCTCCAGCCATGCAGAAAAGGTGTCTGTATTTACCTTTCTTCTCCTCCCACCTGGCACCCCGCTCCTCAGGTGGTCACACTCCAGCAGTGCCCTCCCTGGCCCTGGAGGCCCGGCATGGCTGGTGTCATCTGTGAGGGAAACTAGGCCCAGTTCCTTGGAATTCATATTTTGTTTCCTTGCCACAGGTCTCGGTGACCCAGCTGATGGCTCGGTCCAGGGACCCCGGACTCTGCCAAGGCATCTCCGTGAATGAGGAGGCAGAGTCCACTTGAAGGAGGGCAGGAATTCCCAACAGGAAGTGTGGCAATTTGATCATGCCTGAACAGGAAACGGGGCAACATTTTTTCCCTGCTCCTAAGTTATTACAACAACGAAACAGTCCAAAAAGGAAAATCTGTCCTCTCCAGGATTACCACCCAGGGGGTGGAAATTTTTTTTTTTTTTTCTTAGCATCTTTTTATTTTTCTCTCTTAACAAAGCCTGGAGCAGGGTGACTGCCATTAATCTAGGATACCTCCCTAATGCTTGAAACAGAGGGGAGAGGTGGCTGAATTTGACACAGAAGCCTGGATACAGCTCTGCCCCTGACTCCTCCATTTTTTTTTTTTGACCGAGTCTCTGTCTGTTACCAAGGCTGGAGTGCATTGATGCAATCTCTGCTCACTGCAACCTCTGCCACCTGGGTTCAAGCAATTCTCCTGCCTCAGCCTCCCGAGTAGCTTGGACTACAGGCCGTGCGCCACCACGCCTGGCTGATTTTTGTGTTTTTAGTGGAGACTGTGTTTCACCATGTTGGCCAGGTTGGTCTTGAACTCTTTACCTCAGGTGATCTGCTCGCCTCAGCCTCCCAAAGTGCTGGAATTACAGGCGTGAGCCACCACGTCCGGCTGACTCCTCCACTTTTTAACTGTGTGTCCTCAGGCAAGTCACTTTATTCTCTGAGCTGCCACTTCTACCACTGCAAAATGGAATATTGACCCCACTCTGACTGTCCTGCAGACTTATTCTGAAGCTCAAATAGAAAACAGCCAGCCCCGACTGGCGTGCTGGAAATGAGCGTGGGCTATCCTGGAGCCTAGGACAAAGGCGAGGGCTGTGGGTTTGGAAGAAAAAGAATTCGCCTCTTAGTCATTACTCCGTCCTGCTCATTCAGCACTGGCTGACGGGACATGTCCTGTGTGCCAGCCCCAGGCTGGCTCAAGGACAGTGTTGAGAAGGCGAGGACCTCATGCACGCCAGGAGGTTGTGGGAATCAATTCATCACATGGCCATGTTGCCTCAGATGCCAGAGAAGCACCTTCAATTTTGGCTAGGACAGTTCGTTACCAGAAGCAGAGAGCAGTGCAGAGGCTGGGCCAGAGCCAGGGACAGGCTTGGTGAATGCACAATGTCCAGGAGGCAAGGTGGGGCTCAGTCCACAAAAGAGAGACCAAACAGTTAGCAAAGTACGTTTAGTAAAAAGCACACACTAACATAAAAGGTGTGGAGTACAGCGGACATGCCAGGAACCTGGAATGCGAAACGCACACAGAAACATCCAGCCCCGACATGCACGGTGGTGGGAATGTGGCTGCTCACAGCAAGTGGGGAACCAAGACTTGCAAAAAGGAAGACGACCCCTCAGGAGTTAGGCTGGGGATGTGTTGAGCACACCAGTCATTCAGTGCAATCGTCCTTCTGCATATTAATCTGTCAGGCACGCCCCTGGGAGAAGCGGCTATTTCTTGAACTGGATTTCAGCCGTGCAGCCTGGTTTCCTCATTGAGTGGTGGGCCTACAGCAGCATTCTGATGTGCACATCCTTAATTACAACATGGCCTAAAAAGGCAGGATTCCCCAGGACAGCATGGAGGAGGCACCACACCAATCTCAGCTGGATCTCGGAGACCCCCTGGAGGAGGCGGCTTCTGAGCAGATGGAGAAGGATATGGGGTGAGAGGGCAAGGAGCCAAGGCCTGCAGGCATAGATGCCTGCAGTGTGTGGGAGGAAGTGAAATTGTCAGTGGAGCATGGTTGGGGCCTGAAGTGCAGGAGATGGGCAGAGGAGGGGCAGGGACAGCCGCATCCCTGTGCATGGAGGGCCCCTCTGCCCCTATGCTGTCCTGATGGGGACTGCATTTTCATCACCTCGTTTACCCCTCCTCATCCCGTTGCTGTGACTCCCCTCTGTATACCCTCCCTGTTTCCTCATCTGTAACAGTGGGGACCTCACCAGATTTTGCTAAAGTGCAAATTGGATCAGGTGACCCCTCATCCCATTAAAAATTGCTTCGTAGTTCTCTGTTGGGATTGCAAATTCAAAAGGCACCAGGAATTAGGCAGTTGACATGAATGTGTAACTACAGCTGGACAGAAAGTAAGAGAGGGGGGTGGGTCCCTCCCGGACCCAGATGGCAGTTAACCAGGGCTCCTGGTAGCCAGAGCACCTGCCTCACCTTCAGCTCATATTACACATGCACAGGACTTTCCCAAGTGTGTTCACATTCATGATACTGTCCAGTCCTCAGAGGAACTATTAGACCTACATTTTGGTGCAACAACTGAAGTTCAGGGGGAGCATGCAGGAGCCCGCCTCCAAAGCCAGGACCGGTTCCCCATTCCACAGGGCCAGCAGCCCCGCACTCCAGGCAACTGCTAAGGAAGCAACTCCTATCACAGATGAAGTCATAAGACAAACATCCCCAGATGTTCTGGGCTGGGGCACGTTCCGCCTGCTCTGACACTCATCGGTTCCTTCATTTGCTCATAACTTGCCTGTCTTCATGAAGTTCCTACTCATTCAGGTTCTCCTGACCTTGCTCAGGCCCTCCCTTCTGACTGCCCTGAACTGTGCTCACCCTTCAGCACTGAACTCCCTCGCCACCTCCTCCCAGCAGCCTCCCCAACCTCTTGCTGCCTCTGTGCTCCATGTGCACTGCTCACACGGGCCTTCCCCTCTGCACAGGAGCTCACCGCGGGCAGGGATAGTGTGCGTCTCAATGGGCTGATTGTGTCCCCCCAGATTCACATGTTGAAGTCCTCACCTCCAGCACCTTACAATGTGACTGTATTTGGAGATAGGGTTTTTGAAGAGGTAATTAAGGTTAAATGAGGTCATATGTATGGGGCTGTATTCCAGTATGCCTGGTGTCCTTATAGGTAGAGGAAATGAGGACACAGACACACACAGAGGGATGACCACGTGAGGATGCAGGCAGAAGGCAGCCACTCATGCCAAGAAGGGAGGCTTCAGAAGGAAGTAACCTGCTGACACTTTGAGCTTGGACTTCTGGCTTCCAAGACTGTGAGACAATACATTTCTGTTGTTTAAGCTGCCCAGCCTGTGGGACTTTGTCATGGCAGCCTCAGCAAACCCACAGTGTCCTAAGCCTCTTTGTATTCCTAGCCTTCCTCCAGCCTGGCTCAGGGACGGGGTCCAGTAGATAGGCATCACTTCTGGAATTGACCTTAAACTGTCCTCTGGATGATTTCCTAAGGCTAAAAAGTTATCTTGGACAAGGTGGAAATTTCCTAGCAGGGAAGAGTTGGAAAAGAAGGGGGGTTTTCTATTGAGTATCATTTAAGCAGAATGTTTGAAATGACTACATCCCTTCCTTCATTACACTAAATACTTAGACAGTAGATTCTTGACTCACGTAATGTAAGCACCAAGAAAAGATATAGTCTCCACTTAGAGAGAATTGCTGTCTATTTGGCATTATTCTTGTGTGGGGTCTTGGGTAACCTCAAACAGGTGACTGCACCCTTATCCTCCATTTTACACCTCTATGGGGACAATGATGTTCAGTTTGTCAGTTTCACACTTTGTTGACAACTTGGTAAATGGACTTGTGTTGATCTCTGTCCTACCGAATACAGGTTTATTATAAATACAAATACATTTTCCCTGGAGTCACAGTAGCTTCCACACTCATCACAGGAGACAAGGCACAGATAGTCCAAGGTTTAAGAAGGATTCAAACCTGTACTAGCCACATAGCCTTGGACAGTGGCTTCATCCCTTTCTGAGCCTCAGTTCATTGCCTGTAAAATAGGGCTAGTGATGCCCTCACCATGGTTTGATCCAGACAGAACCATGTAAAGAGTCTGTCTTTAAATGGGAGCCCTATGTAAAGGTCCAGCACAGAGTAGGCGCTCTCTGGCTATTGGTTCTTGAATCAGGTTTAAAGAGAGGGTCTGATGAGTCCCAAGAAGAAAGAAAGTCATTCTATTAATAGCTGCTGAGGACTTCCTGGAGGAAGGGGCAGGTGGACTAAGCCTTGTGATGGATTAGGGGGTGGATTTTAGTGTATCTTTAAGGATGATGACATAATCATTGTCAACATCAATGTCCCCTTGTTGAGAAATGACCTTTGTAATGGAGACTTTTGCCCCAAGCCCAGAAAGTCACCAGCAGATCAGGACTGTCAATTTCACTCTTCTGAGCCTCACCCCATACACTCTACAATCCTGATGCCTCCTTCCCATAGAACTTGGCTTTCAGCTGCTGCTCACTCTTTTCTCTGCCCAGCTTCACCTTAACAGCCTCCCCTTGACCCAGGGGGAAGGGGGAACTACCCCCTGGGTGACCAGAATAGTCATATAAGGGAGACAGAAAAAAAAAAAAAAAGCACTGACCAATTTCTTTTTCGCTGAATCACTTTCTTCGTCTTCTCCTTGGTCCTTTTTACTGAGTTTCATGGTTCACTTTTCAGGTATTGAACTTTTGTTGTTGTTATTTCTGAGAAAGAGAAAAAGAAAGAAGCCATTAGACAGCTGCTTTCTCAGATGTGCAAGTCAGAGGAGGTGGCCCGGAGCAGCCTTCGAAAGGTTTGCTGTGAGGAGCTCTGGCTGGGATGCCAGGATGGGACTTAGCAGCATCCTCACTTGGGCACCTCCCTGCTCTCCTCTGTCCTCAGTTTCTCTATTTTTGAGTGCAGGGCTTCCCACACTTGCCTTGTTGCTTATTAAATACAGGCTGTTCTCTGGAATATTTTCATTCAGATGGTAATTCGTATGATGAGGCACATTTTGAAAACACTAGGCTAGCTGTCTCCAAGATGTAAAAATAAAATCAGTGCAAATTCAAACAAAGTGCCAGTCTCACCTGTCAAATTGGAAACAGTTACCAAAATCATACCCTGAATCCCTGGCATGACAGAAGTAGAAAATTCTATAGCTTTTCTGGAGTTTGGAAATATGTTTCTAGAACCATAAAAATATTTCTGCCCTTTTGCCCAACTACTACACTTATAAAAATGCATTCTAAAGCAGGAATAAAAATGTGCACAAGGAGCTAAGGTCAAGATGTTCATTGCAGCATTTTCCATGTTGGAAAAATGGTATTTATAATAGGATAAAAAAATACCTAGCAGAAAAATATGGATAAATTGCAATACATCTATATGATGAAGTCTTACGGAGCCCTTAAAAATTATGTTAAGGAGTCCTTTAAAAAAATAGGACTGGCACGGTGGCTCACGCCTGTAATCCCAGCACTTTGGGAGGCTGAGGCGGGCAGATCACGAGGTCAGGAGTTCAAGGCCAGCCTGGCCAAGATGGTGAAACCCTGTTTCTACTAAAGATACAAAAAATTAGCTGGACGTGGTGGCGTGTGCCTGTATTCCCAGCTACTCAGGAGGCTGAGGCAGGAGAATCACTTGAACCCAGGAGGTAGAGGTTTCAGTGAGCCAAGATTGCACAATTGCATTCTAGCCTGGGTGACAGCGTGAGACTCTGTCTCAAAAATAAATATATATATATGTGTGTATATATATATATATGAGAATATTTGATGCCGGGGGAAATGCTCATAATAAATTCTTACTTGACAAGAAAAAGGAAGATATATAAACAAACATTATTCAACATTAGTTGTGGGGTGGGGGGAGGGGGGAGGGATAGCATTAGGAGATATACCTAATGTAAATGACAAGTTAATGGGTTCTGCACACCAACATGACACATGTATACATATGTAACAAACCTACACACTGTGCACATGTACCCTAGAACTTAAAGTATAATAAAAAAGAAAAAAAAATAGATGCCCTTTTAATAGATTCACAAAATATATGTACTTAAACTATGTTCACGTGTCTTTTTGCTTAAACCTAAAACATCATATTTATACGTTAAATTATTTATTCAACAAATATTAACTGCCTCGTATTCTAGGCTATGGGGATACAATTCTGAGGAAGGCAGACCTTGCCCTGCCCTCGTTAGGAGAAGAGGTAGTTTCTGAAGAGCAAACAGACTATGCATGGACGAGTGGAAAGGGAGAGGCCTGGCCCAGCACAGGATGGGAGAGCAGCAGACACCGGCCGCAGAGATGAACAGAGGACAGATGCATATTTATGGACATGGAAAATAGATGGGCAGAAAACCGACCAAACCATTAATAGTAGTTACCACTTGGCCAGGATATTCTAGTCAATTTTTATCTTATTATTTGTTTTCCTATAGTTTTCTAATATTTTGCAGTGAAAAAAATACTTCTATAACTAAAGAAGTTTTTCAAATTGCTTTAAATTAAGAAGAAAAATTGATGTAAGATTTAAGCCCTTAAAGTCTCAGGTAGCCAGGTAGAGTTAAAATAATGCTTGAATGTCCTGCTTCCTAGGACAGAAAATACAATTCTGGAAGAATATCCATTTCTTACAGTATGATGGGCTCTAAGCTACTGATTTAGGCTCAGCTGGTCTGACAAAAATGATGGTTGCTGAACCACTGGGTCCAAACTTTACTGTGATATTCGAGGCCGTGCACTGAGGGGCCAGCCCCTCCCCTCACATCCCAGCATGCATGTCAGGGGAGCACCAGCCTCTGGACCTCCACGTTCCTGTAGCCTTGTGCTTCTCAGGCCTGTCTTCCATTGCATAGGCTGCACCATTGGCCTGGGACGTCTTTGCTCCTTTCTCTGTCTCACCTTCAAGGCTCACCTCCTCTGTCCATTTGTCCCTTCTGGAAATCTGAATCACTCCTCCTGTGCATCCCACAGCGTATCCATTAGCCTGGCAGGAACCAGAAGGTATGGACTGACTGTTCTCTCATCTGTGTCCTTGCCACTGATAGGAAGTGACCTTCCTATCCATTAGCCCGGCAGGAACCAGAAGGTGTATGGGCTGACTGTTCTCTCTTCTGTGTTCTTGCCACTGACTGTGACCTACATGTAATGGTTCATTTTATGTGTTGAGTTGGTTAGGCTGTGGTGCCCAATTGTTTGATCAAACATCTGGAGAATTGTCCAGATATTGCTGTGAAGGTATTTTTTTTCAATATGATTAATGTTTGCAATCAGCTGACGTTAAGTAAAGCGGATGACTCTCCATAATGTGGGTGAGCCTCACCCAATCATTTAAAGACCTTAAGAGAAAAAGCTCAGGTCCCCTGCAGAGGAAGGATTTGGCCTCAAGACTGCAACACAGAAATTCTGCCTGTGTTTCCCACCTTCAGAACAAGACTGCAGGCAACGTCAGCCTTGCCGGAAGTTCTAGCCTGCTGGCCTGCCTTATGGATTTTGGGCTTACCAGCCCCCACAACTGCATGAGCCAATTTCTTGAAATAAATTTAACCAGATAGACAGACAGATAGGAAGTGTGTGTGTGGTGTGTGTGCATGCAAGTGTATTTATTTATTCATGTTATTGGTTCTGTTTCTCTGGAGAACCCTGACTGATACACTTTATACTCCTCACGCTCAGGGGCCATAACCGATTCATCTCTGTGTCACAGTCTGACAGAGTTCCTGGCCAGAGGTAGGCAGGGCAAGCAGAATAGATGGAGTGGAAGAGAGGGGAAGAGGTGAGACAGAATGGAGTCAGGTGGGATGGGAGGGGACAAAGAAAGCCAAAATGACAGTAGTCACGGCCACCACCCCGCCCGCCTTGAGGGACTCACTCTCATTCTATTTCATGTGAATGACCGTCTCTGCAAAACTCCAGGAACCGCCATCCTCACAGATGACATGGTAAATGTCCCCTTAGAAGTATGCAACATGGTGGCCGTACAGGGGCCTAAGGATGAAAATTGTCTCCAGATTATTAAGCAAGAGTCACGATTTGAAAAGATGTGAGTGGAATAGAAAGAGCAAGGCCATTAGAATCAAGACCTGAGTCCCTATCCTGGCTTTGCCACTGTGATCCAGGGCAAGTGACTTAACCTATAAGTTTATTTCCTTATCAGTCAATTGAAGATAGATATCATTCTCTCATATTATAATTGTTAAATGAGGGATACAGTAGCTAACAGGTCCTGGGAGATGCCTGGCAAATCCTTGTTATATCCTTTATGGCAACTATCATTCACTGAGCTAGAGAAGACTCGGAAAGTAACAGATTTGTGGGTGGGAGAAAATGAACAGTTCTGGTTAGGAAATGTTGACCTAGAAATGTTTTTGGGACATCAAATCATACACATCGCTGGGGCAGCTGGAAATAAGAGTGGTGCTCAGGAAGTGGTCTGGTCTGGAGATAAATCAACTGGTATTTAATGCCATGGGGTTAGGTGAGGTCACCCAGGGAAAGAGGACAGAAGGGGAAACTTTCTAAGGAACTCTAACCTGGAGAGAAGCTAGAGATAGTCAATTTCAAAGGAGACTGAGTCAGAGAAACAGGGAGAGCAAGGTGTTAGGAGTGGCAAGACAAGAACTGTAAGGAGATGTGAGTGAATATTAATCAGGGGTCACATAAGAGGCAGGATCAGCATCCATGGCACGTGGCCACATGGAGGTCCTTGGTGACTGTTACAAGGGTGCTTTGAGTAGAGTGGTTGGGGTGAGGCTGGAGAGCCTGCAAGAGGAGTCTGTGTACAGAAATTTGTCAGAGAAAGTTAACGTGAATAGGAGCAGAAGAGGTGATGAGGATGTGAGTCAATGTATGGGTAAAAGTACAGCAAAGATTGCAGATGTGGAAGTGGGGTACATGGGGGACTTCTGTCCAGCGGCATCTGTATTGAGTCCAGTGGTACCCACATGAAGGATGGGAAAAGCCATCAACTGCGGAGGAAAGAAGGAGGGTGATGGTGACAGGAGTGAGAAGCCGGAAAACAGCCACTGGGGAGTGTGGAGAGCTGTCTTAACAACAAGCCTGGTCAGGTTGTGGGAAGGTGTTGAGGGCCTATTCATGGCTCAGCAGTGGAGAAGACAGTGTGGGGGAAGATGGTGGGTGTCCAGAGCTAACACTTTAGATCAAGCTTGTCCAACCCTTGGCCTGAGGGCCACATGCGGCCCAGGATGACTTTGAATGCGGCCCAACACAAATTCGTAAACTTTCTTAAAACATTATGAGATTTTTGGGGGGTGCTTTTTGTCTTTTAGCTCATCGGCTATCATTAGTATATTTTGTGTGGCCCAAGAAAATTCTTCTGCTTCCAATGTGGCCCAGGGAAGCCGAAAGATTGGACACCCCTGCTTTAGATTTGAGAACAACTGAGGGAAGCTGTGATGCCAGCTGTGCCCTGAGCATGGCTTTCGTTGGGGTATGCCTTGTCCATCCAAAGTTGGGACACCTAGAAACCGAGGTCAGAGCAGATGAGCAACCACAAATGTGGAGGAAGAAGCCAGTACAGAAACGGGGGGAAGGAGAAGAGAAGGCAATGAGGGGCCATTTGCAAAGGATATTCCTGTAGGATGGGACTAGGGCAAGGGAACATGGCCACAGGGTGGGTGAAGAGTGCTCGGCAGACCCCAGATGATGAAGCCTCTGTGTTGAGAGAGAGGAGGCTGAGGACAAAGAGACTATTGTGCATTCTTCCCAGAAATCATGTTGCAGGTAGAGAACATTGTCAGCTCCAGGAGGACGTGGGTGGTGGGTTGTCCTTTCTGGGTCACTATCAACTCCCATCTTCTCCTACTCCCTGTCAGCAAGGAAAAGGCAGAAGGCTGTTAAATCAATAAGAACCCACTGCCACTGGAGCTGTATCCAGCAGAGGCTCAACACTGTGTGCCTCACTCTTCAGAGATCATTAGAGAGCTGAAGATGCTTTCGTCGTCCCTGGGACGTCACAGTGGGAAACTGCCTGCCTGTGCAGTGCAAGGCCATGTACAGACAGTTTGTACCCCAGGCATGGACTCTGGAGCCATGGGTTCAAATCCCAGCTCTACAGCTTACTAGCTGTGTGATGGGGAAAATTACTTCACCTCTCTGTGCCTCCATATTTTAAGGTTTCAAATGAAGGAAATAACAGGACCTATCTCAGCTGGCTGTTGTGAGGATTAAATGAGTTCATGTATGTGAAACACATAGTAAATGCTAAATGCACCCAAGCGAGCCTCATCATCCCCAGAGGCAACACAAGTAATAGCCTCTGTGGAACACAGAGAAGGTGCTCCTTGTTCATAAGCGCCTCATGGAAGGGATGATGTGTTTAAACCGGTTTTAAGAAAAAAGGGGCCAGGCGCCATGGCTCACACCTGTAATCCCAGCACTTTGGGAGGCCAAGGCAGGTGGATCACCTGAGTCAGGAGTTCATGACCAGCCTGGCCAATATTGCAAAACCCCATCTCTACCAAAAATACAAAAATTAGCCAGACATGGTGGCACACACCTGTAATCCCAGCTACTCGGGAGGCTGAGACAGGAGACTCTCTTGAACCCGGGAGGTGGGGGTTGCAGTGAGCTGAGATCACATCACTGTACTCCAGCCTGGGCAACAAAGCAAGACTCTGTCTCAAAAAAAGACAGAGAGAAAAAGGAGAGGGGCCCATTTGGTCTTTGACTAGAGAACCTTAAAATTCCTCAAAATAATTTTCTAAAGCTTAAATAAAATAATAAATACCATCCATAAGATAAAGCACAACCTCTGTGTATGGCGAGAGCTCCGAACATACTAGCTCCCTGTCTTTCCCATCTTCAGTAACAATACTAAAATGACTGCTATTCAAGACTAATGCTCTGCTGGGGCCCACAGGTGCAGTCATACTGGTTCTTAAAAGATCAAAATGCTGCTGTGCCCATTGGTGAATAGCCACCTCCCCAGGTCCCCTGAATGCCCATCTGCAACCTAGGCAGCCCACGCCCCTTTCTGCAGGGCCTCCCCACAACCTAGCAGCTGCAAAGTTAATATCCAGCACAGCAGAGGATGAGGACTCTGCTCCAGGCGATCTCACTGGCCCCTACCTAGGCTGCATCTGGAATTAAAGATTTAGAAAATGGCTTTTGCTGCTGCTAATAAGACCTTGTGTCTGATGCTATGCTGGGCCCATGTTAGAAAGAAAGCAACCAAAGTTCAGAAAAGTAACTTCATTCACCCAGCCTGTCACAGAGGTTGGATCTGAGCCCAGAGAGCGTGAAGGCAGACCCTCATTCAGAAGCTGGAGTTGAGTAGAAGGAACACGGTGAAGAGAAGACACCGATGAGTGTCAGTGTACCCAAATGTCGGCAAACTGCAAACGTGGACTTGTTCTCACAATCCCGGTTCGTGCGAGCTGGAGATCACGCTTCCTTGAAGTGCCTGTGGTTGCTGCCTCAGACAGTGTCCACTCTAAGATGTGGCCCTGCAGGGCAAAGCCATGTGCGTCCTACAAGTCGCTGGCCAACAGCTCTGGACAGAGAACCCCACAACACTCGCAGGGCCCCGAGTTCTCTGATTCACACTTGGCTGTGACTTCATTCTTAATTTTCAGGGTTGTCTGCTGATTTTGGCATGAAACTAAAGTGGATCCCAAAACAGGAAATTGAAAACGAATGTAAAAAATAGAGCAGCTTTAAGGTGGGGAGAGAGAGAGAGGGACTAAGGTGCAGGAGAGGAGAAAGAGGAGGAGGAACGGAGGGAGAAAAGAAAAAAGGAAAGAAGGGAAGGAAGAGAAGAAAAAAGAGAAGGAAGAAGAGAAACAGGAAGAAAGAGGAGGGGAGGAGAGGGAGGAGGAGGAAGAAGGGAGAGAAGAAAGACAGGGAGAGGTAAAGGGAGAAAGGAAGGAATAACGGGAGTGGAGTGAGAAAGGAGAAAGAGACAATCATTACCAGATTATCACACACTGGAATAATTACCGTAGCCATAATCACTCATAATCAACTGCGTTTTCTGGATTAGCACTTGTCAGATGCCACACTAAGCACCTTATGTGTGTATTCCCCCTTAATCTTCACCAGAATCCTGTAAAGTTGATTTCAAATCCCTCAGTTTTCAAATCTCTCATTCCTGCTGTTCTGTAATAATCTCGGTAATTCTTGAAATCCTCTTTGAAGCAGACCCAGGTCTGTGAGCGTGACTTACCTGTCTCCCGGGGTTTCCCTTGCCTGTTCTAGTCTAAAGAGCAAATGGAATACGTTTCATATATAGATGGGCTCTCAAGGTAATCAGATGTAAATCTGGGACATTGTCAAGGAAAACAGCATTAATGATTAAACTCCATCCAGCTGTTACTGTAAAGATTTTCTAATGCCCATATTGACAAGTGATTAATGGTTAACTATTGATGGCTAGTTCAGCTTATTACAAATATACTCAGATGTGTGTCAGCATATTCTGGACTGGGAGTCTGAAGGCAGAAGAGTGTCAGCAAAACCACTGCTGACTAATGAATTCACCTCAGCTTCACCTCCCTGGGGGTCAGATCTGTTCTTTTTTAACATGAGGATGTGCCCAGCTCAGGGCTCACCTGCCTGGTCTGAGGGGAGGATCAAGTAAGTGACATGGAAGAGTGGTAAAGCAGGAACCAAGCAGTAGGTGGATGGAGTCCTACATCCAAAGGAGCAAGGCAAGAGGCTGGCTCTTGCTGCTCGGTCCATGCGGCAGGAAAGTCAGCTATAGGGAAAGAGCTGAGCACCATCACTCGCAAAATGCTATGCTCATGGTCACTGTCATTGTTAAATTCTATCAGTGCCTCGTTGCCCTCTTTCCCTAGCTCAAAGGGCTGCACACATACAAGCTCTTCACACTCTGCAGCAGCCTGAGAGAAAGGGAGGGCTGAGTGTCAGGGAGATGGGACAGAAACAGGTGAAGGATCTGGGAGTGTTGCTGGGCAACCCAGGGAAAGATCCAAATCCAGCCACGGACTGAAAAACCTCCTTCGGACCTGTGCAGTGAAAGAGGTGAGGGCATGGGAAGTGAAGGGCAGGTGGTTCTCTGGGAGGAGCACAGAAAGATGGGCACCATGGGAAAGGGAGGTTGTGCCAGCTCAGGCACAAGCTCAGGCCCTGGGTGACAGCACTCTCTCAGGAACCTGGAAAAGCTCACTCCAATTCCTTGGCACTGATTCAGAGCAGTCGGGAAAACTAGTCATGGCTAGTTCTGTTTCCCTGGTGCACTGATGTTGACAAAGTGGTGGCCTGGAGCAGAAAGATCGCCCAATCCCTGGGAGACATCTACGTGAAATGTCTCTATCAACCAGCCTTCAACATCTGACACCACCAGAGCCTGGAAAGATGACACTTCTGTGCCCAGGGTGATCTCAACTGTGCTTAAGGAGATGAAAACAGGGAGGTAGAGGCTGCCTGTGGGTGAAGGAATTGCTTTCCCAGGAAGTTCAATTCTTCCCTAAGTATCCAGCTAGTGCCCACACCCTTTCTTCACATGGTCAACCAGCCTCTTTCTTGACACCTTTTTTAGGTGCAGTAAGTTATTTTTAAAACAATTGTGTAATCCTCTTATTTTATTCCCTTTAAGAAACCTTTGTCTTCCTTTACCTTCCCCAATATGCACATAGTGTACTATGGCATGTGGATTCTCATTGCAAGGCAATAACCCCAAATAAACATATACTTTTTACAGAGCCTCTGTTATTTAGGTTGACGATAGTATACTATAATGACTAACTGGAATTGATGTGAGACATCTGGGCCCAAATCCCAGCCCGCCCCTCCCCAGCTGTGCCACAGCAGGCAAGTCACTCCCCTGCAAAGTGGGGACAAGGGGTATTCACCTCGAGGTCATGTTGTTCCGATCAAAGGAGGCGCTGTCCTTTGATTGCCTGCCACAGAGCAAGTGCTCAGTAATATTTGCTGCTGCTGCGATTGCTGGGAAATCTCTTTATTTATCATTATTTTTATTTTTGTTTATTGATTTATTTTCAAATGTTTATGGAGCACTATGTGCCCAACATTGTCCAGATATTAACAAGGCCACAAAGAAGGGCAAAGCTATCATTTCTATCTGGTAATTCACAAGCTAGCCTAAAGGACGAGTTGATGGAAGGGACCTATATTTAGGAAGCACCCACTAAATGCCAGACACATGCTGTGCACAGCCTCATTGAATCCTAGAGCAGCCTGCCGAGGCTTTGTTATCTCTATTCAAAGGCCAAGGATACTGAGGTTCAAGAGGTTATACCACTTGCCCAAAAGCACCACGTCTGTGGGTGAGAGCTGAGGTTTGAAGAGAGTCTTCCACTCTTGCCCTTCTCCTCCCCATCCCCGATTTATGCTGCTCTGTGGGAGTCCCCCTCACTAGGAGGGGGCGAGCTCACTGGAGTGAGCCCCAGGGCCTTGGTGTCAGAGATCTTTCTCTTTTTCCTTTGGGCAGTCCAGCGACCAAGCAGATGCCCCATTCTGGAGCATCCCCTGTTTTGAGGGTCTTGTGTCCCCGTCACCTTCCAAAACATTGCCCCCAGCAATGATCCCATTCCTCCTTCTGCATGATCAATTTCTTTCTCTGTATTGGATCTCCCCAGGCTATGTACGAAAAAGTCCTAGTGTCACCCATGTTAAAAACAAAAAACAAAAAACAAAAAACTAAGAGTTGTTGCAAGGATGTGGAGAAATTGGAACCCTTGTATAGGATTCTCTTTGCTAGAGGAAATGTGAAATGGTTTAGCCACTGTGGAAAATAGTTTCTTCATTCCTCTAAACATAAAATCACCACATGACCCAGCAATTCCACCACTGTGTCAATGCCCAAGAGAACTGAAAGCAGCTGCTCAAAGAAAAACTTGTGCACGAATGTCCACAGCAATGATATTCGCAACAGTGGAGAGTTGGAAACAGCCCATGTGTCCACCAATGAATGAATGAATAAGCAAAATGTGGTCTATCCATATAGAGGAAAATTACTCAGCAATAAACAGAAGTGAAGCGCTGATACAGGCTACAACATGAATGCACCTTGAAAACATTCTGCCAGGTGAAAGAACCCAGACACAGGCTGGGCACGATGGCTCGCGCCTGTAATCCCAGCACTTTGGGAGGCTGAGGTGGGTGGATCGCCTGAGGTTGGGAGTTCGAGACCAGCCTGGCCAACATGGTGAAACCCTGTCTCTACTAAAAATACAAAAATTAGCTGGGCATGCTAGCAGGCACTTGTAATCCCAGATACTTGGGAGGCTGATGCAGGAGAATTGCTTGAACCTGGGAGGCAGAGGTTGCAGTGGGCTGAGATCTCGCCACTGCACTCCAGCCTCGTCAACAGAGTGAAACTCCGTCTCAAAAAAAAGAACCCAGATGCAAAAAGCCACATCTTTTATGATTTCATTTATATGAAATGTCCAGAATTGGCAAATCCGTGGAGACAGAAGGCAGATCAGTGGCGGTCCAGGACTAGGGGAAGGGGCAGTGGCTGCAGCAGCCTCACAGATAAGCAGGAGTTGCCCTTGGGAGTGATGGAAATGTTCTGAAACTGGATGGAAATGGTGGTTGTGAATGTAGTAAATGCTGCTGAATTGTTTACTTTAAAATGGTTAATTTTATGCTATGTAATTTTACCTCATTTTAGGAAAAAAAGTGTCTTTGATCCCATCGCCTCCTGTTAACCACCCCATTTCCCTGCTCCCTGTTATAGCAAAACGATCCCAAAGAGAACTCGCTTTGCAGCTTCCATTCTCCCCTCAGCACCACACCATTAAAATTGCTCTGAATGAGCTCATCAACAATCCACATCTTGCCCGAGCCAACAGTCAATTTCCTACAACCTCCTGGCATCTTCAGTGAGGTTGACTTCTCCTCTTGGGGGTGTGGTGGTGCCACGGAGCTTCTATCGCAGTGGTGGCAGCTTCTGTTGCAGTGTTGGCAGCCTACTGAGTCTGGGGCATTGGGGCTGAGTGTCCTTTGGTAGTAGGGGTAGAACTGCCTACCCAGGCATTTTTTTAATTGATACATATTAGATGTACACATTTGGGAGGTACATGTGACAAGTTGATACATTCGTATAATCAAAATCAGGGTAATTAGGACAGCCATCACCTTAAATCTTTATCTTTACACTAGAAGCATTCAAATTCTCCTCTTGTAGGTATTTTGAAGTGTACGGTTGATTAATAACTGTAGTTACCCTGCTGATCTATGGAACACCAGGCTTTATTTCTTCCATCTGTTGTGTCCATGAACCCACCTCTCTTCCAGGCTGTTTTCTGCACACTTCCAGAGCCTGGATCTGCAGCCTCCCCGTTGATTTGCTCACGAGCCTCCCATTAAATTCCCTTTCTGCCTGGGCCCCTCCAAGAGGGTTTCTGCTGCTTTGACCAGGAACTCAGCTGCCCAAGCAGCCCCTTCAAGCTGCCACACCAGGACGCTCTGGCCTCAGCTCCCTCATCTGGTTGACTGGGGGCCCCACAGGACCAAGCAGTTTCGCGGTGGGTTGGTCCTGACATGGATTTGACAACTTGGGTAAAGAAGTGACTGTGAGTAACGTGACTCCCTTTTCATGAGAAAAGCCCATAAATGCAAATGCAGCAGCAGAATTTCAGTGGTTGAAAAGTGGAGTTGGATGTCCTAAGACTCAGACTCTCCTCCTGGCTCCTCATTTGGTTTAAGAAGGAAGAACAAGGTCTTGGCACCCACAATGGCCCAGGTTCCAACCCTCGGTCTGCCCCCAGCCAGCTGTGTGAGCTCAGGTGACTGGGTTAACCTCTCTGAGCTCGGCTTCCCTACCTGCATCACGGGAAGGACAACATTATCCCTGCATAGGGACCAATGATAATGCATGGACGTCATACCCAGCACCCAGCAGAGACTTGTAAACTGTAGAGACTTTTCATATCCATAAGTCATGGTGCCTTCTAGGAAGGGGGCAGTTACTCACCATTCTGCAATCTGTCTTAACTGAAACTTCCTGCAAGAGGCAGCCCAGGGAACACTTCTACCAAAGGCACCCTGGCATTAGGTCAGGGGCTGCCCCTGCCTCCTTCCCGTCCTAGGGAACCTGCTGGATGAGCTCAGAGAAGCGTTGCCTCCCAAGCACTAATCACAGAGCTTCCCCCACAGCACACCCAGCACTGCAGTCTCTGTGCCCCTCACCACCCTGGGGTGAAGCTTCAGCTTAATCCCTTCCAGCCTTCAAAGTCCGAAGCACTAATCACAGAGCTTCTCCCACAGCACACCCAGTGCTCCCAGCACTGCAGCCTCTGTGCTTCTCACTGCCCTGGGGTGAAGCTTCAGCCCAATCCCTTCCAGTTATCCAAGTCCGACTGACGGATGACATCCTCAGCTGGCTGACATCTGCCCGGTCTCCTCTACTGGGCAGAGGAGGACACAGATTTTCTAGGCTCAACTCTTGGAATTCTGATTTAATGGATCTGAGATGGGGCAGAGCATCTGAATTTCATCCAGCACCAATCCGCCTCAACCCCGATGCACAGTCTCCAACCAAACCATTGGCTTCTCAGTGTCTCTCAGACTCCAGCCTCGGCTTGCCACCTTGATGATGGGGATGCTTTAGGTAGTCTTAGCTATCCTTTTACTTGGTTATGCCCTAAGCCAGGGGTCCTTACTCTAGCTGTTTATTAATGTATAAATGTACAATGTATACAATCCCACAGCCAGGTTCCTTTGTGGATGAGAGGAGTTTTGCTCTTGTCGCCTAGGCTGGAGTGCAATGGCACAATCTCATCTCACTGCAACCTCCACCTCCCGGGTTCAAGCGATTCTCCTGCCCTCAGCCTCCCAAGGAACTGGGATTACAGACACCCGCCACCATGTCTGGCAAATTTTTGGGTTTTTTTTTCTTTTTTTAGTTGAGATGGGGTTTCACCAAGTTGGCCAGAATGGTCTCGAACTCCTGACCTCAGGTGATCTACCTGCGTCAGCCTCCCCAAGTGTTGGGATTACAGGTGAAAGCCACCGCACCTGGCAGAGAGAATTTTTTTTAAAAGCCCTTTGGGCAGTTGCAAGGTGTGGCGCTGTTTAAAGTAATCACTATCTTAAGTAATGATATGCATGAAATCTAACAGTAAAATATATACATAAAAACACATGCATATATATTAATACCCAAAACATGTTCATGTCTATCAAAGGGAACAAAGTTTCCATTAGACAGGGGGATAAGTTTTTCTGTGAACCTATTGTAAAGCTCCTCTAAATACAAAAACAAAAACGTGCTCATTCACAACCAACCAAAAGTCATCCTGGCTTTTGTGTTTTGAGAAACTCTAACCTAGATGCTAAGGCCTTTCCCATCTTTCTGGTCCAAATCTAGGAAATGACGGGATTCTTCCTATCAAGACCCTCTTATGTTCTAGACCCCACCAGGCCGCTTTGCATGTGTGATGGCATGGCGCCTGAGAGCAGCCCTCAGCAGAGGTCACGATCAGCCTCAAAACTAAGAAGTTAGCTGCAGAGAACTCAACCTCAGATGCATGCCTCTGCTTTCTATCATGTCAGGAGCAGAAAAGTGAGTGGCCCTGCCTTTTAGGGGGCTTAGACTGAGGAGCTGGGATTCCATTTGTGTTACTGGTTTGTAACATCAGCTAAGCAGAGGCCTTCCAAAGGACTGGCCCCAGGGACCAAGAGTGCTCGGATGAGCACGTCACTCTGCAGACAGTCCAGATTTAGCACTCTCACGCATGCCATTCCCTCCCTCTGATTTCTTCCAACATTAGACACATGGGGATAAAGTTTCACTCATATAAGAGAAGCCCAGCTTTAATAATCAGCACTGTAATGATCAGAGTTTTCATTATTCAATTGTTTGCATGGCCAACAGGCTGGCCCATGACCTTTCATTCCTGGCAAAGCCTAATTGCATGAAAGCGCCACACAGTTTGAAAACAGGCTGCATTATTTACTGATCCAATCTAATTGGCTTGCAATTCCCAGACCAGCTTTAGATCAATGAGATGCATTGTGTGTTCTCCCGCGTGGATAAGGAGGCCTCTCTGCTCCTGGGCAGCCCAAGACAGCTCTGTAGTCAGAAGATGAATCTTTGATGGGCTTCCAAAAGCATCGTCTTAATGGGCACAGTAGGAGGCTAGAGGGGATCCCCCAAATCTGTTTTATTCTTAAACAGAAAAGAGTGAATGTTTCTGATTATGAAGTTCTGGAAAGTTAGTCCTAGCCAGGAAGGGGCAGGAGGATTCCTGTTGCAGAACTCCCACCTTGTGGAAATCGGGAAACGAGACTCAGAGTGAAGCGGCCAGTTAGCAGAGCTGGAGAAGAATGTGCCATGTCCTAAGACTGACTCGATTCTCAATCCTGAGCACTGGAAATACTGTGACTATTAAGATTTAGCCACTGTCCCCTGGGAATGCACTGGGAATGAGGGTCACCAAGAGGTCACAGGCATAAAAAGAACATTCCCACATATTGTCATTTGTGCATATTGTTGTTTGTGCTCTGACAGAGGCAAAACAGGGCGCTGGAAAGGAGGCAGTGTGTTTGTTTTAGCTTCATTCATTCATGCATTCACTTATTCATATGATGGTGTATATTGAGCACCTACTTTGTGTCAGGCCCATCCTATTCTAGGCATTATGGACCCAGAGCCAACAAGGTGGGAAAAGTCCCACCTCCAGCTCCTCAAACCAAGTGGGGCATCAGACTAATGAAACACACACTTAAATTGATGTTTAGGTACCATTATGGCAAACTCTAGAAAGTGGTGTAAGGTGATGAGAGAGGAAATATTCGGAAATTCTGATGTGATGGGAAGAGTGGGGACTAACTGAACACGTGTGGATGTGGGATTGTAGGTTGGGGTCCAGGCAGAAGGAGCAGTAAGGGCCAGGGCTGGAAAGAGCTTGTGTGTGAGGGTTTGAGAGACTGGTGTGGTGGGCTTGTCAAGACCTGCCTTGTGACAAGGTTAGGGATGTGGGACTGCAGCCTAAGAGCCATGGGAAATCTAGATGGTCTCTATACTCGGGCAAAAGGTTTGGAGGGTGATCAGAGGAGCTCTTTACAAAGATCTCTGTGGTAGCTGTGGGCTGCTGGCTGTCAGGGTTGGGGAGAATGGGGGGATGGTGACAAAGTGGAAGCAGGGAGACCCAATTTGGCCCACATAAAAGATGATGCTTACACCAGGTCAAGGCTACTAATAGTAAACTAATCCAAGGATCACAGGAGACAAGCCATGCCAAGTCCTACGTGCAAACGGTCCCTGGCCATGGTTGACAGGAGACCTGTGTAGCTACTGTCATTACCCAGCCCATGCAGCTCTCACACCCTGCTGGACAAGTGATGCTTATCCTCTTTCTTTTTTTTTTTTTTTTTTTTTTTTTTTTTTTTGAGACGGAGTCTCGCTCTGTCGCCCGGGCTGGAGTGCAATGGCCGGATCTCAGCTCACTGCAAGCTCCGCCTCCCGGGTTCCCGCCATTCTCCGGCCTCAGCCTCCCGAGTAGCTGGGACTACAGGCGCCCGCCACCTCGCCCGGCTAATTTTTTTTTTTATTTTTTAGTAGAGACGGGGTTTCACCGTGTTAGCCAGGATGGTCTCGATCTCCTGACCTCGTGATCCACCCGTCTCGGCCTCCCAAAGTGCTGGGATTACAGGCTTGAGCCACCGCGCCCGGCCGCTTATCCTCTTTCAAAACTCTCCAGGAAGTATCTTGTGGGAAGATAGTGAACTTTGGCTTCAATGGCATGGTGAGGCTGCAGTTCTGATGACCTAGCCATGACCTCGGGCAAGTTATGTAATGAAGCTGAGTCACCAATTCTTTTTTTATAAAGAAAAATTTGAGTCTCTCTTTGCAGGTCGAGTGCTGCAATTAAAAAGATGCATGTAAAGTCGGGCACTGCTGAGCTGTTCACTAAACCTTAGTCCTCCCCAAAACCCCACCTATGCGCAGTCTCCTCCCTCATCCCTTTCACATGCTGAGGAGTCTCTGAGGGTCTAACTCAATTTCCTCCTTTTGTCCAGGGCACCATGAAAATCAGATTTCTGCTCTTAATGACATTATCACTCGCTCGAGTGTGTTATGTGGGATTGTGTTACAGGAAAGAGCTAAGGTTGTTTGTCTTGCAACAGATGGCATAAGTAAGTTAGAGCTTCGGTATGTCACCCCCACTGTCTATCAGCCCGGCTGCTTCCCACCTTCCTGTCTCCGCTGGAGGCTCGTCTATCTACTCCCAGACGGCTTCCTTCTGACTCAGATGGCTTCCTGGCAGCCGAAGCAGGAATCTAGAACACCCCCTTCCACCAGCTCTGCTTCTGTGAACACGCTCACCCCTCAAAGCTTAGCCAAAGTCTTGCCTTTTCCAAGGAATCTTCAATATCTACCCAGAAATCTTCTGGATGAGGAACCGTGTTTTATAAACACTGGACTAAGATATCCCCGCCTGGCTTCCTCTGAGCATCCAGCCCGCTTAAAATATGTATGTTGGACAAGCAGCTGTGTTGCTGAAGCCTTGTTCTATGTCTAAGGGGCAGACTTCCGTGTTAGTTACCCCAATACAGCCATTCTCTGTTTCAGTGAGCAAGCTCTCTGCACTCGCCCGCTTACCCAGTCACTCAGCAACACCTGCAGCTGCCTGGCCGACCTGGGTAGGGCTGGCGACGCTGAGGTGGGAAACGGGTCTGGCTGTGCTTGTGGGCTGTCATCCCGGTGGTGGCGTCTGAAATCCAGCGCGAGGGCCGCCAAAACTGTTCCCTTAAAGAACCACATGGACCCTGTGTCCTTAAGCCCCAGGACCCATGTCATCCCAAGCCCTTCCTCCCCGCAGAGATTTCCGCCCTTTTCAAGGGCTTCCCCCGCCCGCCCCTTTTCGCCTACTCTGTCCCTGGGGATGTTTTTCTCTTACGGACTCTCTCCCCTTGGCAGCACCCCAACACCCACCAATCTACCCTGATCTGAGCCAGTCCTGACATACACACCACAGAACATCCCCTACTGGATCGGCTTCCTACATCCCCTTGGGGGAATCAAAAGAAGAAAAATAACAAATCTGGAGAACTATTACTATTTCATGACTCAAAAGAAATAAGAAAAGTATGGAGTCAAACTGAAGCATACATGCAATACATATTTTTCCAGGTTTTCATCATTTCATTAATTAAACCCCGTACATGAGCACACACACACAAGGAGCTGATGGACACAGAGACATGCTCTGCAGCCCTCCTGTGACCCCGCACTTGTCGGCCAGGAATGTCCTGGCACACCTGCAGCTTCGGGGTCCCTTGGGGGAGCAGCATGGAATCAGCTTCCGGCAAAGCCAAGGCCACAGCGGCGGGGTTTGCCTTCGGAGATGGTGAGAGGGACCGTGGCCAGAGCTCTCACTTGGCATTTTGTGTGCCTTCATCCTTACAGCCCTTGTCTTCATACCAGGGCAGTTGGAGCCTGTTGTGAGCAGTGCAGGACCCAGGCCCAGGCTCCCTGAGTTCCGATCCTGCCTCCTCCCCTTGTTCACTGTGACATGAGGCAAATCCCTTTCCCTCATGGGGCTTCTGTGGCCTCTTCTGTAAACAGGTCTACAGACAATGATGCCAGCCTCATGGGAGTGTTATGAGGATTGAAGCAGTAGGTACACAGTTCCTAGAACAGCGTCTGGCACTAGAAATGTTTGATCATCTGTGGGGGAATCAAGGCTCAGAGAGGTGAAGCTACTAGCCCAAAGTCACACAGCAAGAAAGAAGCAGGATGACACGTGAGCCAAGCCCCTCTGCCACACTAGCTCTGGAGGCCATTGGCTCTCAGGTGATGGGTTTTCTTTGTACCTGGACATGGGGGTCAGGAAAGCTCCAGTGCAGCTGCTGACTTTTGACCTGAAGGAATCCAGGATATCTCGGGCAGGGAGTCCACCATCAGTCTCAGCAAAAACACTGCTAATCAACCAATCCATCGCTGATGTCTGAAATGATCTGGTGCAGGATGTTTCACCCTCTCTGCTTTTGTCGAGTTGGCCCCCTCCTGGTAGAACACTGCCAGCCTGCAGGTTTCCAGGGGGGAAGTCCTGGCAGTACTGAGAGTTGACCTGCTAAGCTGCATCCTAGGCACCCAGGCTGGGCTCGGGCTGCGGTGTCACCAAAATCCCTGGTCTTTGTACCGTTGGGTACAAAGAACGCTTCTCAACAGAAGCAGAGCGAAGTCCTCTTTCCCTTGATGATGCCGTTGGCCTGGTGCCAGGCCTTCTGTTCACTCTCAGATCAGGGAAGCTCCGTCCTCTTGCGGGATGTAACATGTTCAGGAGCTCACCCCGGGCCACCCACAGGCGTCCCAGCTCCCCTCAGTGCTGGTTGCTTGGCACTGAGCCATAACTGAACCATTCCAGCCTTCACCTTCTGCATCTCTAGGGTGGAATAAGGGCAATGAACCCCACCTCATGGGCTGGCTGGAGGGATGCCTGCTGGATCCTGGGTGTGATGGTTAATTTCAGGTGCCTGAATTAAAGAATCCCTAGAGAGTTGGTCAAGCCTCACTTTGGGGTGTGTCTGTGAGGGTTTTTCTGGAGGAGACTGGTGTGGGAGTCTGTGGACTGAAGGGGGCAGATCTGCCCTCCAGGGGGGCAGGCACCATCCAATTGACTGTGGTCTGGATCAAACAAAATGGGCAGGAAAAAAAGGCAGGATTTTTTGTTTGTTTGTTTGTTTGTTTGTTTGTTTGTTTTCTCTCTCCTGGAGCCAGGATACTCTTCTTCTCCTGTTCTTGAACATCAGAACTCCAAGCTCCCTGACCTTTGGACGTCAGGACTCGCACCAGTGCCCCACCCACTGCTCTGGTTCTCAGGCCTTTGGCATCAGACTGAGAATTACCATTGGCTTTCCTGGTGCTGAGGCTTCTGGATTTGGACTGAGCCGTGCTGCCAGCATCCCAGGGTCTCCAGCTTGCAGATGGCCTGTCATGGGACTTCTCAGCCTCCATAATCATGTGAGCCAATTCCCATAATAAATCCCATCAATCCATCCATCTAGCTAATTAGCTGTCCATGTCCTGTGTATATAGGTAGATTATAACACATGTTCTGTCTCCCTGGAGAACCCTGACTAAACTACACTTGAGAAGGCCCAGTTCCACCCCTTTGGGCTTGGGTTCCATCACTTGCAAATTGTGTGACCCCGTACACATTTCCTTAAACCTGAGCCTCAGTTTCCTCATTTGTGAAATTGACCAAGAAAAGGATAACTAAGTAACAGACTTTGAAAAGTGATAGTACCAAATGTCTGATCACAGTGCTGAAAGCACTTATCACAGAGTAAAATCCAACCAATCCATAAGCCCATCGCTCTTCCATAACACTGTGGCTGTGCTACTATTGGGTGTTTATGCTACACACACAATTCCTTGTGGTGGTTTCAATATTTTCTTTATCCTTTGTTGTCCTGCTTTTTCCAGATTCCATTCCAGTGTACTTTTCCTCAACATTAGCATCATTTTAGGTGGCTGTTTAACATTCTATCTGTTACTCGGCCATATTTCATTTAACCAGTTGGTCATTTGGGTTGTCTCCCTTTTTCCAATACTATACACAGCTCTGTAGTGAGCACATATGGGTAAATCATTCTTCCATCATCCGGATTCTATCCTTAGCATAGCTTTCGAGAAATGGAATTATGGTATCAAAAGGCAATGCACAGAAACAACAGGCAGTGCACACTTTTAAGTCTCTTGATGTGTATTGATCTTTCATGTTCCAAAAAGGAGTCTAGTCTGGGATTTCTACCCTGGTAAGCATCAGGAGGCTGCGTGGCCCACCGCTCCCCCTTGGGCTTGCTAAGGAACAACCGGATCCTGTAGACTTAATTCTTCCCACTCTCGAATCCTGCGGTACTCTCTTGTTTAGAAATACTGCCTGTCTTTGAGTCACTCACTCATTTATTTACTCATTCAATGCTTAATTCCCAATCCTCGCCTTACTCAGCCTTCTTTCTTTTTAACTTGAAGTGTGACTTATGTACCATAAAATGCACTCACTTTAAGAGTACAATTCAATGGTTTTTAGTACCCTCATAGCAGTATGCAACCATGATGGCAATCTAATTTTGGAGTGTTGCCATCATCTCAAAAGGAGACCTCAGCCCCTGGCAACCGCTGATCTATGTTCTGCCTCTCTAGATTATGGACTTGCCTTTTCTGAACATTTCATAAAAATGGGATCATATGGTATATGACTTTTTGTATCTGGCTGCTCTCAGTGTCACATTTTTTATGTTCATCCTGTCACATTAGCCTTCTTTTGGGCAAATCTTTTTCCCCTGGCCTCCTTGACACAGTGCTCTTTCCATTTTCTCTACTTCCTCAGTTGCTCCTCCCAGAGCTGAGACTGGGATGAAGTGACTGAGGCAGTTGCCTGGGAATCAAAATTAAAGGGAATACTGAAAACTCAGTTATCAAGATAAATAATAATTAATGCAATCGTTTAAAAAAATAAAATGAATGAAAAAAAAACTTTATCACAAACAAAATGTCAACATTTTAAATAAAGGCAGGGGCTGGGCAAAGTGGCTCACACCTGTAATCCCAGCACTGTGGGAGGCCAAGGTGGGCAGATCACTTGAGGTCAGGAGTTCAAGACCAGCCTGAGCAACATGGTGAAACGCTGTCTCTACTAAAGACACAAAAAAATTAGCCAGGCAGGTAGCGCATGCCTGTAATCTCAGCTACTCGGGAGGCTGAGGCACGAGAATCGCTTGAACCTGGGAAGCAAAGGTTGCAGTGAGCCGAGATGGTACTACTGCACTCCAGCCTGGGTGACAGAATGAGACTCTGTCTCAAAAATAAATAAATAAATAAACAAAAAAACCAAATAAAACATAAAGGCAGGACCCGCAGTAGCTGTGATAAGGGGGAGGTGAGTGAGGTGACTCTGGCAAGAGGAGCACTGACCCTGAGACAAGGTGTCCCCATCACACTATCTGGACAATGGTCCTCAGCACTCTGGGCCTCTTAATCTTGCTTTAATTTTTCTCCCTAAGACTTTCCGCATTTGTGAGTCCCTTACACAGTTTGTGTGTATTTGTGGAGTGTGTGTGAGGAGTGATGCCTTTAAAAAACTTAGTCCAGGCCAGGCGCAGTGGCTCATGCCTATAATCCCAGCTCTTTAAGAGGCCAAGGCAGGCGGATCACTTGAGGTAAGGAGTTCAAGACCAGCCTGGCCAACATGGTGAAACCCGGTCTCCACTAAAAATACAAAAATTAGCTGGGCATGGTGGCAGGCACCTGTAATCCAAGCTACTCGGGAGACTGAGACAGGAGAATCGCTTAAACTCAGGAGGCAGAAGTTGCAGTGAGCCGAGATTGCACCACTGCACTCCAGCCTGGGTGACAGAGTATGACTCTGTCTCAAAAAAAAAAAAAAAAAAAAAAAAAATTAGTTCAGACAAGTGGGTATAACCAGGCCAGGGAACAAAGTGTTCCTCTGTTGCTTGGATTCTTCCCTTAGAATAGATTTCAATCAATGGAACTACTGCATCAAATTCAAGGCACAAGAACTAAATGCAATGGATGTTTTAAAGTCATTTGATGGATCTTGATGTTTTACACCAAGGTTCTATGCAATGACGTGGAGCATGTCTGCTTCACATCCCAGGAGAGCCTCGGACAGCAAGCTAAGGATCCTGAACTTGATTCTTAGGCATGGAGGGCTTTTCGGCAAAGAGCGCCAAGGTCCCTCAATCACCATCAAACACCCATTCACACCAGAGATGGCAGCACACTAGAGCAGGTCAACATTTTTCTTTTTTTTTTTTTTTTTGGAGACGGAGTCTCGCTCTGTCGCCCAGGCTGGAGTGCAGTGGCCAGATCTCAGCTCACTGCAAGCTCCGCCTCCCGGGTTCACGCCATTCTCCCGCCTCAGCCTCCCGAGTAGCTGGGACCACAGGCGCCCGCCACTTCGCCCGGCTAATTTTTTGTATTTTTTAGTAGAGACGGGGTTTCACCGTGTTAGCCAGCATGGTCTCGATCTCCTGACCTCGTGATCCGCCCATCTCGGCCTCCCAAAGTGCTGGGATTACAGGCTTGAGCCACCGCGCCCGGCCAACATTTTTCTTAAAGGGCTAGGCGGCTAAATAGTCTCAGCTAAGCTAGCCATGAAATTTCTGTTGCTCTCACAGCTCTGCCGTTCTAGTGTAGAAGCAGCCATAGACAATGTGTAAACAGATATGCATGATTGTGTTCCAGTAAAGCTTTATTTAAAAAAGCAAGGAGCAGGCCCAGTAGGCATGTGAGTCAAAGTTGGCTACTCCTGCTCTAGAGTGTTCTTGTCAGCTCAATGAATCTCCAACTTTATGCTTGCTGCAGAAATGGGCCTGGAATGTCCCTTAACAGTTTTCAGTAAAACTGCCTTTCTCGGAGCTTTTCTCTGACAGTGTAAGTGCCACACACACTTAGCAGTGCCCAGCGGAGCACCCTCATGCACATGCAATGTGAGCCCTTTGGAAGCTGGTGGAGGGCCAGTGTGTGGAGGAGGGAATGAATGAATGTCCATCTGTGCTTAACTGTGGATGGTGCAAGGTGGGATGTGAAGGGCCAGAGGAAACTGGAAGGTATGCAAAAGCCACTTCCTACAAAACCTGCAGTTTCCCATGAAGCTACACTTCTTTTACCCCTCCTTCTCCTCCTCCTCTATTCTCTATCTTCATGAACAATAACATCAAACACCTCCCTTCTGCTTATGCTAGATGATGCCTAAACAACTTGCTTCATCCTCCTCACTGCCTTCCTTCTCCTGGATCCCCACATTCAGGGAGTTCTATCTCTGAAGATGGCTCTAACTTGGTCCCCTCCATCCCCACTGTCATCCTCCTGGTCCAAGCCCTTGTCCTCTCCCACCTGGACATCAGCCTGCTGACTGGTCTCCCCATGGCCAATCTCCACCCTCCAGTTCAATTATCTACAGCATCCCTGGAGTCATGTTTCACAAAAGCAGGCAGTATCATTGCTTCTCTGCTCCAAACCCTTAGATGGCTTTCAGTTGTTCAGTTCTAGATTAAGTCTTGACTTAAAGAAAGGAAGGGAGGAGGGAATTGCAAGCATCTGCAATGAGCGCCAGTTCCAGGGCACACTGTGCCAATGACATCTCCTCTGCAGTCATCTGCCCCTGGCACATGACCTGCAGACACCACTGGCTCCCAGCAGAGAGAGCTCCACTTTGCTCACACACCTTGCCCTGCTCCCATCGCTGCCCTGGCATTCAACATTCCCCCAAACAGGAGCACCCTTTGCCTGTTTTCTTGGCCTGATCAATTCCTACTCACATTTTAGGGTTTTCCTCCAGTTCGAATCTTCCTCTGCATCCTTCAGGAAGAGTTTACATGGCCCTCTGGAGTCCAGAATGTTTAATTCCAGTGCCTAGTGCCAGTCCTAGAGCCAACACTCAGCCAACAGGAACTGAGTGAATAAATGACAGTCAGCTTCTATTTGTGAGAACTTTTTTGACTAAGTTGAGTTGTAATTGTTCCAGTAACTCTTCAAAATTAATCATCGGTTAATGCCAAGCAAAGAAACAGAAAGGAAGAGCACACAGCACTATGCCATTAAGTAACTCTCTTTCAAGGTGGCTGCTCACATCCCCAGGGAGAAAACTGACTTTTGATGACCTGTTGATGTAAGTGCTTTCTACATATTGTCTTGTCTACTCCTGTGATACAGAAGCTCTGCCATTCCCATTTTATACATTCAGAGAGGTCAAATAACTTGCCTGAGGTCACACAGCCAGGAACTGGAACTGAAGTTCGGCAGCCCCCATGCCCTTGATCTTTCCCCATGCTCAGCTATCCACCAGACACAAGAGAAACTGCCGTGCAGTTGCTCTGTGTTCTCTGCATCAACCCAGTAGCAACCACAGAGCCACACTCCTTTTCTGAAGCTTAGAGGGTTTTATCTGTGGGAGCTGGGAAGTAGTTCTGGGGAACATTGGAGGGTCAGCTTCCTGATCATTTAGAGATTCGAATGTCCAAAGAATCTGGGGAAGAAGAACATAATCTCTAGTATCAGAAGCCTGGAGATTAGTTCCACTGTGTTGGTGAGGAGCCTTCTAGAGGCTTTTTAAGCAATAGGCTTCTTGCCTGACATACAGTATGTGATGGCTGCTGGCCTAGCCACAGACAAATCTCAGTTCAACATCTCCCTTCCTAAGTGAAGTAGATTTCAGTCATTACCCCTTTGTGGCTTGAGTGGGAGGGAGCTGAAGTTCCCACTGCAAACAGCACTCAGGAGTGCCACCTTAACTTTTTGGCATCTGGGACCCAGGTTTCAAGCCAGGCTCTTTTCTCTGTGAGCTGAAGAATGAAGCACCGCCAATCACTTCTCCCTTTGGGGGTGTCGGCCCCTGGAGCTGCTCCTTACCATAGCTCCTTACCATGGGGGTTGGCTTTCCTATGCCAAGGCAAAAATCAACAAACCCCGTGTTTCTGGCCCCGGTTTTTGTGAAACACCTGCTGGGTCTTCTCATTACAACCAAAAACCAGGCTAATTGTTACAAACACAGAAATTGGCCTTTTCTTCACTTGGTTCCCAAGGAGGCCAAAATGGAAAAAGAGGAAAATGCAATGAGATTCTGCAGGCAGAATGGGGAATGGGGCAAGGCAGGCCAGAAGGCCATAGAATTTGCAGATGACTGAACAATTTGAGTAAAAGCGATTAGTGACATGCCATTTTTTTCTTGCCAAGAACAGTCTTCCCTTCATAAATATCTGCAGAGGCATGACTTAAGTAAACAGGTGGTTTGTAATAATTGTATCCCTTTTACTCTTTGGTGCAGCCTAAGTGCTTGATAAATAAATGAGTGATTATAAGCCACACACTTAAGAAGTTAGAAAGAAAACAAGAAAAATGTTCACAGTATTTTCTGGGAATGTGTTTGGTTTCGATTCCATATAAATTTTCATGGTTTTTTCTAATTGTTTTTCTAACCATGGAAACATTATTTTGAAGTGAAAATTAAACTTTATTTTAAAATAAGGTGCTTACAATGATTTGCAGCATTCAAATTGCCTTTAATTCTATTCAAACCTGCTTACACTCCATTTCATTCAACAATCCTTTTGAAACCATTATGATAATTATATTTGGCATAAAATGTTCATATACACCTTGTTAATATGTGACTTTAAAGACTTAAAAATACCAAAAAAAAGGGATAACCTAGAAGAAATTAATAAATTAATGGAAACATATAGCCAACTAAGATTAAGTCATAATGAAATAGGAAATCTGAGCAGATCTATAACTAGTGAGGAGATTGAAGCTGTAATCAAACAGCTCCCAAAAAAGAAAAGCCCAGGACCAGATGGATTCACTACAGAATTCTATCAAACATTTAAAGAACTAACACCAGTTCTTCTCAAACTTTTCCTAAGAATCGAAGAGGAGAGAACACTCTCAAACTTATTCTATGAGGCCAGAATTACCTTGATACCAAAACCAGACAAAGACACAGCAAGAAAAAAACACTACAGATAATACTCCTGATTAATATTGATTCAAAAATCCTAAACAAAATACTACCAAACCAAACTCAACAGCATGTTAAAGGGATCATATATCGTGATGAGTTGGGATTTATACCTAAAATGCAAGGATGGTTCAACATATGAAAATCAATCAATGTAACAAAATGGAGGACTAAAACCACCTGATCATCTCAATGGATGAGAAAAAAGTATTTGACAACATTCAATCCCCTTTCATGATAAAAAACACCGAACAAACTAAGAATAGAAAGAAACTACCACAACATGGTTGAAAAAAGTCATACATGGAAAACCCACAACAGACATCATACCCAGTGGAGAAACACTGAAAGCTTTTCCTCTAAGATCAGGAACCAGGCAAGGATGCCCATTCTCACCATTATTATTTGACATAATACTGGAAGTTTTAGCCAGAACAATCAGAAAAGAAAAAGAAATTAAAGACATACAAACTAGAAAAGAAGACTTAAAATTATTTCTATTTGCAAATGACACAGTCTTATGTGTGGAAAACCCTAAAGATCCTACTAAAAAACTGATAGAATGAATAAACAAAATTAGCAAAATTTCAGGATACAAAATCAACACTCAAAAATCAATTGTGTTCCTATACACTATCAATGACCAATTGAAAAAGGAAATTTTTAAGAAAACAAGTTCATTTACTATAGTATCAAAAAGTATAAAATACTCAGGAATAAGCTTAACCACCAAGATGAAAGACTTGTACATGGAAAAGTACCAAACATTGGTGAAAGAAATCAAAGAGGATACAAATAAATGGAAAAACATCCAATGCTCTTTGTTTGGAAGGCTTAATATTGTTAAAATGTCTGTATTACCCAAAGCAATCTACACATTGAATGCAATCCCTGTCAAAGTCCCAACTGCACTTGTTGCAGAAATTGGAAAAAAAATACTGAAATATATATGGAATTACAAGGGACCCCAAATAGCCCAAATGATCTTTAAAAAGAACAAAGCTGGAGGCCTCACACTCCCTGATTTCAAAACATACTACAAAGCAACAGTAGTGGTACTGGCATAAAGATCGATATATAGATCAATGGCAGGAACAGAGAGCCAAGAGATGAACCCCTGCATTTATGGCCAAATAATCTACAACATGAGTGCCAAGACTACAGAGTGAAGAAAGGATAGTCTTTTCAAAAAATGGTGTTGGAAAACCTGGATATCCACCTGCAAAAGAATGAAGTTGGACTTTTCCCTTGTAGCAGATATGAAAATCAACTCAAAAGGAATAAAAGACCCAAATGTAAGACCTAAAACTATTACACTCCTAGAAGAAAACACAAGAGAAAAGCTTCAGGACATTGGATTTGGCAATGATTTCTTATATATGACACCCAAAGCACAGGAAACAGAAACAAAAACTGGCAAATAAGACTACACCAAACTCAAAAACTTCTGTGCATCAAAAGAAAGAATCAACAGAGTGGAAAGGCAACCTATGGAATAGGAGGAAATAATTGCAAATTGTTTATCTGATAAGGGATTGATATGCAGAATACATAAGAAATTTCTACTACTCAACAACAACAACAACAAACAAATAAGACAATTTAAAATGGGCAAAGGACTTAAATAGACATTTCTCCAAAGAAGATATGAGTGGCCAATAAGCACATGAAAAGATGCTCAATAGCACTAATCATTAGGGAAATGTAAATCAAAACCATAATGTGTTATCACCTCATCCATCAGGATGGCCACTGTCAAAAGAATGGAAAATAATAAGTGTCAGCAAGGATGTGAAGAAGTTGCAGTGTTAGTGGAAATACAAGACAGAAAAAAAAATATGGAAGTTTCTCATAAAATTGAAAATTGAGTTACCGTATGATCCAGCAATCCCACTTCCAGGTTTATATCTAGATGAATTCAAAACAGAATATCAGAAAGATATTTGTATATCCATGTTCAGTACAGCATTATTCACAATAGCCAACAGGTGGAAGCAACCTAGATTCCCATCAAAAGATGGATGGATAAAGAAAATATAGTATATACATACAACAGACTATTATGCAGTCTTAAAAAGAAAAAAATCCTGTCACATGCTACAACATGGAAGAATTTCAAAGACATTATGCTAAACACAAGAAGCCAGCTGCAGAAGAACAGATACTGTAGGAATTTATTTTAACTCTGAAGTATCTAACATAGTCAAAATTATAGAAATAGAAAGTAGAAGGGTGGTTAACAATGGCCAAAGGGAAGGGAGAAGGGGAAGTAGCATCTAGTGGATATATAGTTTCACAGTTGCAAGATGAAAACATTATAAAGATCTGTTGCACAATAATGTAAACATACTCAACACTACTGAACTGTACACATAAAAGTGGTTAATAAAGTTTACTTTATTTTATTTTATTTTATTTTTGAGATGGAGTCTCGTTCTGTTGCCCAGGCTGGAGTGCAGTGGCCTGATCATGGCTCATTGCAGCCTCCACCTCCCAGGTTCTAGCGATTCTCTCCCCTCAGCCTCCCGAGTAGCTGGGATTATAGGTACGCGCCGCCATGCCTGGCTAATTTTTTGTATTTTTGGTAGAAATGGGGTTTCGCCATGTTGACCAGGCTTGTCTCGAACTCCTGACCTCAGGTGATCTGCCCACCATGGCCTCCTAAAGTGCTGGGATTACAGGCGTGAGCCACTGCACCCGGCCAGAAGGTTAATTTTAATTCTGTGTATTTTTACTATAAAAAAAGAGCAAAAAAAGGAAACACACCTTTTAATGAGACAATTCTATAGAAAGACTAAATCTCTGGGTTGGAATATCACAAAGTCCAAGTGAGGAGCTCTGAATGAATAAAGCTCAGTCAATGCCGTGACATGTTTCCACATCTCAGTAGTAATTAACACATTCCATGTTGCTGATTCCAAGAATGATATTTCATTTATGGCTCAGAAGACCCTTGAGTTTGTGGTTTCTGTAATCATTTGTCTTTGGAACTATCTCAAATGGAGAAATGCCGATAGGTCAGAATCTTCCAACTCAAAGTGTCTCTACCTTGAGCCTGACTAATCGTCTCCATCTGAATGACTATCCATTCCAAGACAAGCAAGAGACTGTTACTAGAGACATAACTAGTGTAGGAAACAATAATTTGCTGTGCTTTTCTCCTTTCAAAAATACCTTATCATTTGTCGTTTCATTTAATTTTCACAGCAATATGGTGTATGAGTCCGTTTTCACACTGCTGTAAAGAACTGCCTGAGATTGAGTAATTTATAAAGAAAAGAAATTTAACTGACTCACAGTTCAGCATGGCTGAGGAGGTCTCAGGAAATTTACTTTTTTTTTTTTTTTTTTTGGAGGCAGAGTCTCACTCTGTCACCCAGGCTGGGGTGCAGTGGTGCAATCTCGGCTCACTGCAATCTCCGCCTCCTGGGTTCAAGTGATTCTCCTCCCTCAGTCTCCTGAGTAGCTGGGACTACAGGCGCCCACCACCATGCCCAGCTAATTTTGTTTTGTATTTTTAGTAAAGACGGGGTTTCACCATGTTAGCCAGGCTGGTTTTGAACTCTTGACCTCAGGTGATCCACCCGCCTCGGCCTCCCAAAGTGCTGGGATTACAGGTGTGTGCCACTGCGCCCGGCTGAAATTTACTTTTATAGAGGAAGGCAAAGGGGAAGCAAGGCACATCTTACGTGGTGGCAGGAGAGAGGGCAGAAGTGTCAGACACTTTCAAACTATCAGATCTCATGAGAACTCACTCACTATCACAAGAACAGCATAGGAGAACTGCCCTCCTGATCCAATCACCTCTCACCAGGCCCCTCCCCCAATGTGTGGGGATTACAATTCAAGATGAGATTTAGGTGGGGACACACAGCCAAATCATATCACATGGTAAGTCATGACATTTAGAGTTTATGCCTGTTATGGGTTGAACTGTGTCTCCTTGAAAAGATACGTTAAAGTCCTAGCCTCCGGGACCTGTGTATGTGCCCTTATTTGGAAATAGACTATTTACAGAGGTAATCAAGTTAAGATGAAGTCACTGGGGTGGGCCCTAATCCAGTATGACTGGTATCCTTATAAAAAGGAGACTGTGACACACAGGGAGCTCTCCTTGTGTCATCCACATGATGACAGAGAAAGAGATTGGAGTGATGCAGCTGCCAGCCACAGGATGCCAAGGGCCCATGGACACCACCAGAAGCTGCTAGAGGGAAGGAAGGATTCCACCCAGAGGATGCATGACCCTGCCAGCACCTTGATTTTGGACTTCTGGCCTCCAGGACTGTGGGAGAATACATTTCTCCTATTTGAAGCCACCTGGTTTGTGAGACTTTATTACAGCAACCCTAGTGACCTCATTCAATTCTGCTTCTGTTTGCTCCGTGACTGTGATGAACCATTGACACTTTAGCTTCTCCCAAGTTCACCAGCCCTCTCTGTTTTCCTCTTTTAAGCCAGATCCCAGATTTTACCTTAATATCCACCCTTACTCTAAACTCTTCTGCCTCCCTTCCTTCTTCACAGTTTATGACAGAATTCCAAGGCGAGATGGCTCCAACTCCCCACTTTCTCTTCTGCCTTGTGGATAGGCCAGCCTGGAAGATGGATTTTGTGCTGGTTTAATTGTATGCATCAATTTGCTTGGACTACAAGGTGCCCAGACATTTGGTCAAACACTACTCTTGGCATTTCTGTGAAGGTCTTTTTGGATGAAATTAGCATTGGAAGCAGCAGACTGAGTAAAGCAGGCTGCCTTTCCATGTGGGTGGGCCTTGTCCAATCAGTCGAAGGACCGACTAGAAGAAAAGGGCTGACCCTGTCCCAGGTAAGAGGGAATGGCTCCTGCCTAACTGTTTTTGAGCTGGATCATTGGTCTTTTTCTTGCCTTTGGATTTGAACAAAAATGTTGGCCCTTCCTGGGTCTTGCGCCTACTGGTCTTCAGATGAGAACTACACCATTGGCTCTCTGAGGTCTCAGGCCTTCAGATGCAGACTAGAGCTACACTGTCAGCTCTCCTGGGTCTTCAGCTTGCCAACTGCAGACCTTGGGACTTATCAGTCCACCGCCATTTCATGAGCCAGTTCCTTATAGTAAATTTATGTATCTCTCTCTATCTTTTTATTGGTTCTGTTTCTCTAGAGAACGCTGGCTAATGCAGATTCCATCACAACACATGTCGCCATGCTCAGATGGGTGGCATGCTGTCCAAAATCTCATTCTCTAAAAAGTGTTTCTTGAGCCTCCTTTGTTTTCTGTAATTCTCTAGCCTCCCCATCTATCTGTTGCCCTCAGCAGATGACTAGCGAATGCTACTGATATTCCACCTGCAGCCCCTCTGTTAAGTCCATACCCCAGTCCCTTCCTGCTAGGAATGGTGCTGATAGAATCTCACAGCTGCTCCCTTTTCCGCAGAACAGCCCGCAGCCAACAGGAAGCCTTATCAGGCAGGCCACCAGCCTCAGGCTTGGCCAATGACTTCCTGATACAAGGGCATAAACAGCAGGTCCCCTTGCCTCAAGGTAAAACATGAAGTAGAGACAGTAGCAACTCCCTCATTTAACACCCCTAAAGACCTTGTGGCCACTTACTCAAGTAACCACGCACTAGGGGAAAGTAACAGATGTTTCCAGGGCTGTTGGATAGAGGGTCTGGGTTGATGATGGCATCCAGGGACCTAAAACATCACCCAGGCTCGCCTGTTATCATTGGCCATATGGGAATCAGGTAACAAATAGAGCTCTGGCCCAGATGTGTCTCATGGTAGTGCACTGAGTCCACAAACCCACCCTATGCTCATTTCCCTGGGCCCGAAATGTTTGTAGGAAGGACACTCTTAGCCATCGGGAGGACCCTCACTCTGCCCCTGACCTGCAGTGTAAAAGTTATTACAGCAGAAAAGACCAACTGGAGCCCTAGAATTTCAACTTCCTGCCAAGATAGGGAATGATCTTCTCTTTTGCTTGGCTAAGAGAAGGAGGAATGATATGGCATCCCAGGAAAATGGCAAGGGCTAGTGCCATCCTCAGAGTCTGGAAGTAACCAGGAGCAGTGGTGTCTCTCATGTGCTATTTGATTCACTAGCCTGATCCTACGAAAATTATATGGATCATATCAGAAGACCCTGGAACTTTAGAAACATAGCCAAGTGGTAGCTCCAACTGCAGTTGCTGCCTGATGCGGTGTCTTTTCTAGTGCAGATTAACACAGCCTGAGGCATATTGAATGCAGTCACTGATTGGCAAGTGGAATTTTAAATTCCATGCCTCTCAGAAAGGGAGATCAGAAGTAGTTTACATTACAGGGGACAAAAACTAGACCAGAATGTCTAGTTCAGACAGCTCCACTAAGCTCCAGACCTGCATATTCAGCTGTGTACCTGACATTACCACGTGGTGACTCACAGACTCTTGAGTTCCTCCGCCAAAGTCTTCTCTTATCACTGGCCCTGTGATTGCCTCAATATCTCAGTAGATGACCCCACCAGCTTCCTTGTTTAGCTCAGCATCACCTTTGATTCCTTCTGCTTCCTTTTTAACCTCATCCATCCATCACTCTGGTATTGAATCTGATCCAAGCTGTAGCTCAGCTCTATCTCTCTTCCTGCTTGGCTGCCACTCCCAGCCCAGCCTTCATCACCCTCCTGCCAGATCATCCCTCAGTGCTTCTCATTGAACTTGGAGGACAATCTGCATTTCCACCATGTACTCCCTTCATGCTCCAGCCAGCGCATGGTATATTTGTCACTCTTGACAATCATTTTGTCTCTTAACAAAAGCTCAGCATGAGGCAGAACTGTGTTTGTCCTATTCACTGTTGTATCCCCAGTGGTGTTCAGCTCATGGAAAGTACTCAGTAAAACCTTGATGCCTTAGGACTTAACATACAAAAGGATGGCTGAATTATTACCAAAGTACATTCTTGTGCAACACTCAGATCTGGACAGTACAAGCCACTGTCATGTGACTGAAGCCGTTTCATTCTATGTTTCCAAAACAGTTGTTGCAAAGTTTAATGCAACCAGAAGTGCAGTGCCAGAGGCCACAGGGAGGAGAGGCAAACAGCCTGGTGAGGTGCCTTTTCTTCAGGGTCCACCAGGGTGCCATCCTGGACTTTCTGCAGAGGAGCCGCGGCCCTTGGTCAGCCGCAGCCCCCAGGGATCACCATCGGGGAAAAACATTCCGGCTGTGGTCTGAGGGCTATAGAGTGAGTTTGTGTGATTGAATCTAGACTCTAAAGGCAGAACTGTCTTGCCTTTTATCCACTCTATATGCCAACGTGTTAGTTCCCAGCCACAATTCCAGACTTTGAGAGCTTGCTGAATTTTGATCCTGAAACTAAATAGTATTGTGTCATCACAAAACAGTTAATAATGTCACATGTCATGTTTTGATTGATGTGTTTGACGGGTGGAGGTGAAGGACAGGCAGTCTGTATCTTGTAGAGATGATTGTATGATGTATGATGACAGTGCCCTATACTCGCTGTTTGACCTTAAGCAAAGAACTCAACTTCCTTGTGCCTGCTTTCGAAAATGGCGATGATAGGAGCACCTGTGTCCTCAGGCTGCTGTAAGGAATGAGTTTCCACACACACAGCTGTTAGAACGGTGTTTCACATGTTAAAAGCGCTATTGTGAGAGACGGGAAGAACCAAACGGTCTCTCCTAGTTTCCCACAGACACCACTCACCTCTGGTCACCAAAAGTGCATGAGGATTTCTCCTTCACTAGCAACTAATTCTCCAGCAGACACCAGCTGGGCGTCCTGCAATTCAATTCAGTTCTGCCATAGTCTGCCTAGAGAGCGTCAGATCCCACAGGTTAAGGACTCAGTCCCACAAGACTCCCCTCTTTCAGATGCCAGTCACAAGCCCTAGGTTGTGACCTGTACTTTCAACTAACTGGCTATAAATTGGGGTTTCCTGTGACCCGTTCCTCAGGTTTGATTAATCTGCTAGAGCGGCTCACAGAACTCAGGGAGATACTTGACTTACGACGACCCATTTATTATAAAGGATGTTACAAAGGATAGAGATGAGCAGCCAGACGGGAGAGATGCATGGGAAAAGGTGTGGGGAGGGGACAGGGAGCTTCCAGGCCCTTACTGGTGGCACCTCCCCACCTCCAGGCATCCCCACGTGTTCAGCTGCCTGCAACCTCTCCAAACCCTGTCCCTTTGGGTTTTTATGGAGGCTTCCTTACATGGGCATGATTGATGACATCACTGCCATTGGTAATCAACTCAACCTCCAGCCCATCTCCTCTCCTCAAAGGGTGGGGATGAAAGTTCCAACCCTCTACTCACATGCTTGGTTCCCCTGGCAACCAGCCCCCCACCCTGAGGCTATCGAGGAGCCCACCGAGAGTCACATCATTAGAACAGGAAATGCTCCTGTCGCCCTGGAAATGCCAAGCGATTTAGGAGCTCTGTGTCAGGAACCAAGAGGCAAAGACCAAATCGATTAGAACAAAAGATTGTCCTAGCACCCCTATCTACCAGGGTCTTAGGACTCCTATCTCAGGAACTGAGAGCAGAGATCAAAATATACTTCTTATCATATCACAAATCACAGCGATGTAAGCGTTTGCTGTTGTTTTTAGTATTATAGTAACATTACCTCTATCGTGTTAGAGATAGTGAAATGTCATGTCAGAGACTTCAGATAACCTGTCCCAATCCCAGCACTGGAACAGCAGAGTCAGGGTTTCATGCTGTTTCCTCTGGCCCCACAGCTCATGCCACTTCCAATATGAGATGTCTAGGTTAGCTGACATCTGCCTCTCTTTATCTGTCCTTCATTTGGGCTTTGTTTTCACATCTAAGGGAGGAGAGAATCAAGAAAATATGTTCCCCCATGACAGGCATTCAGGCGTTTCAAGAGAGTGTTGGTGAATCCCTGATCCAAATGGTCTCTGCTCCAGGCTAACCAGCCCCTCCCTTTAAGGAGACTTTGTTGGCTCAGGCAGAGTAGAATCCCCCCTGATCCCTCCATATTTCTCTCACCTGACATGTACTCTGTCTGCAGCGCTACGGGTTCCACTACAAAACAGATCCCGTGGCTGCCTGTTTTCATTACTCTACCCTCAGTCAGCCAAGATGCCTCCCTACCAGCTCTCACGGCCTCCACCCTTGCCCCCGACAAACCGATCGCACTCAGCAACAAAGGTGATTATTTTCAGCGTCAATCAGAGCATGCTGCCATCCTTCCTAAAGCCCTCCGGTGGCTTCCCATTTTCCTTAGAATTAAAACCCAGGGACCGGGAGTGGTGGCTCAAGCCTGTAATCCCAGCACTTTGGAAGGGCAAGGCAGGTGGATCACCTGAGGTCAGGAGTTCGAGACCAGCTTGGCCAACATGGTGAAACCCCGTCTCTACTAAAAATATAAAACTTAGCCAGGTGTCGTGGTGTGTGCCTGTAACCCCAGCTACTCGAGAGGCTGGGACAGGCAAATTGCTTGAGCCCAGGAGGTGGAGGCTGCAGTGAGCCGAGATCATACCACTGCACTCCAGCCTGGATGACAGAGTGAGACTCTGTCTCAAAAAACAACAGCAGCAGCAACAACAACAACAACAAACCCCAAACCACTTGGCCCATAATGTCCCAGTAATCTGATCTCTGCTTTCGCCACCATCATCTCCCTTCCCTTACCCGCTTTTCACCTTGCCCCGGCAACACGGCTGGCTTTCTGGCAATTCCTTGTGCATGCCTCAGGGCCTTTGCTCTTGCTTTCCCCTCTGCCTGGATTATTCTGCCCCAGATCAGAGGCTCCTTCTCAACACCCAGGTCTCTGCTCCGTTATCACCTTTACAGAAAAGCTTTCCATGACTGTGCTCTCAAAAACAACCACACTACACCCCTTAACTCTCTATCCCTGGACCATATGATGTCTTCTTGTATCATTTATTACTACTTGATATACATAACTACTCTTGGAGAGCTGTCTTCCTCTCTAGAATGCATACTCGCTGTGGGAGGAGAGACCACCTCTGATCTGCCCCATGTGTAATTAGCACAATGTTGGCACAGTCTAGGAACTGGTGGGACAGGCATGTTAGTGCTTCCCACCTGCTCCCAAAAATGTCCACATCTGAGTCCTAGGAGGCTGTGAATATGTCACTTTACATGGCAAAGGGGAATTAAGGTGGCTGAGAGAATGAGTGTTGTAAATTGGCTAACCTTAAAACAGGGAGATCATCCTGGTCTATTTGGATGGATCCACTGTCATCACAAGGGCCTTTAAAAGCAGGAGATGAGCTCAGCCTGGTGGTCATGCCTGTAACTCTAGCATTTAGAAGGTGGAGTATTGCTTGAGGTCAGGAGTTCGAGACCAGCCTGGGTAACATACAGAGACCCTGTTCCTAAAAAACTTTAAAAATTATCTGGGCATGGTGGTGCAGGCCTGTAGTCCTAGATACTCCAGAGGCTGAGGTGAGAGGATCACTTGAGCCCGGGAGGTCAAGGCAGCAGTGAGCCGTGATGGCCGAGCACTCTAGCCTAGGTGACAGAGTGAGACCATGTCTCAAAAGAAAAAAAAAAAAAAAAAAAAGGTGGGAGGGAGAGGAGACAAAAGAGAGTCAGAGAGATGTGTCAGATATGACATGGAAAGGACCCAGCTCACCCTTGCTGGTTTTGAAGCTAGAAGAAGCCGCAGGCCAAGAAACCCAGAGAGCCCCTAGAAGTTCTAAAAAAAGCAAAGAAACGGACTCAACCAGAGCCTCCAGAAAGGAGCAGCCCTGTTGACGTCCTCAGTTTAGTCCAGTGAGACGCAGTTCTAATTTCTCCAGGGCTGTAGGACAATGAACCTGTGCTGTCTAAGCCACCAAGTTTGTGGGAATTTGTTACAGCAGCCACAGGAAACGAATTCAGCACTAACAATGATTTGCGGAAGGAATGAATAAGTGAATGAATGGAGACAATAGTGAGGGACTCTGTCACATCAGCCAGGGCCCCTGTAACCTCTGCGTCTGTCCTAGTGTGTGGTGCCCAGGGGGCCCAAGCCCATCCATGCCATTGAGTGGAGCCACATCTGCCCTCTCCTTTCTCGTGTCCCTACTAGGATAGACAGAGGACTCACTAGTTTGATTCAAGGTAGCCACATTGCACTTGCCTCATATGGAATCGGTCATACATTAAAATGCTCAACTGGAAATTCACATGCCCCTGGAGCCACGTGTTGCCCAACCCGCTTCTGTGCCTCTGGTTGAGTGTTTTCCTGAGGTTAAGGTACATTCATCTCAAGGGAGCGCTACTTTTCCATTTTTCTTTGTTTTTAATGTCATCCGAGAAACATCCTTTGAGATGTAAGGCAAGCAAGAGAGAAGAACATCAAAGGAAACTTAATCTTTTTCAATCACTTGACCATGTCATCCCAATGAATTCATACAGCTTTGTTGTAATCTCTCCACTTACAAATGAAGAAACAAAAGTATTATTTGTTTAGTACCTAATTCACTTTTCCCACTTACTCATGAACTCTTTTTTTTTTTTTTTTTTTTTTTTTTGAGACGGAGTCTCGCTCTGTCTCCCGGGCTGGAGTTGCAGTGGCCGGATCTCAGCTCACTGCAAGCTCCGCCTCCCGGGTTCACGCCATTCTCCTGCCTCAGCCTCCCGAGTAGCTGGGACTACAGGCGCCGCCACCTCACCCGGCTAGTTTTTTGTATTTTTTAGTAGAGACGGGGTTTCACCATGTTCACCAGGATGGTCTCGATCTCCTGACCTCGTGATCCACCCGTCTCGGCCTCCCAAAGTGCTGGGATTACAGGCTTGAGCCACCGCGCCCGGCCTACTCATGAACTCTTTTAGTAAACTTTACCGAGGAAACGAGGCATTGTGTTCTGAACATCACACATGACTGCTACTGCCTGGACGTGTCCCAATTTTCGAGAGGTTAAAACGTGAAGTCATGCACATCTTATAGTCAGAACAATAGGATAATTCTTAGCAGAGAGACAGCCAGTCTGGCATCCTAGTTCTCTGAATTGCACTCCTCCAGAAAGTTATCAGACTGCTCCTGGTATTTAAAACAACAACAACAGCTGCAGCAAGAAAACACAGATGGCCCCTCACCACCTCGGGTCTCGCACTGACTTGGTACTAGAACGCTTCATGGGCAGAGCATCTGATTTCATGCCCACATAGAAACGTAATTTAAGCCACACATTCATGTCCATGAAGCTCCCATTGGCTGGACTCCTGGTCCTACCTCCAAGGTAAAGTTGGTTTCTAAAGAATTTCTCCAATGTGTCCTGGCCTTTCCAGTAATATTTTCCCCCAAGCTCTTTTTCCAGTTCATCAAAAAGGTTCCTATTGGCCAGGTACAATGTTTCATGCCTGTAATCCCAGCACTTTGGGAGGCTGAGGTGGGGGGATCACTTGAGCCCAGGAATTTGAGACCATCTCGGCAACATAATGGGGCCCCATCTCCACAAAAAACACAAAAAGGTTCTTGTTGCCTCTTTAGGGCTCCATCCAAATCGCCTCTTGTGAGATCCCAATCACCTTTTGTGAGATGAGAAGTTAGTTTCCACAATGAGGAAGTGTTTCCTCCTCCTAACACGGAGTTTCTCAGCCTTGGCACCGTGACATTTTACACTGGATGCTTCTGTTGCAGGGGCTGTCCTATGCGCTCTAGGATGCTGAGCAGTGTCCGTCACTCCCATTCAGTTGTGACAACCAAAAATGTCTCCAGACATTGCCAAATGTCCCCTGGGGGGCATCATAGCCCCAAGAGTTATTTCTAACTCTAGGGTTCTATTTTAGTTACACCAGGTGGTCTGTATTTAGTTACACCAGATGGTCAACCGGCAAGGTTGACTATCCTGTGCTTCTATGACACTCATTGTCTACTCAGGGTTTTCAAAAGAAGCACGAGTGGTGATATGGTTTGGCTGTGTCCCCACCCAAATCTTAACTTGCATTGTATCTCTCAGAATTCCCACGTGTTGTGGGAGGGACCCAAGGAGAGGTAATTTAATCCTGGGGGCCAGTCTTTCCCATGCTACTCTAGTGATAGTGAATAAGTCTCACAAGATCTGATACATTTATCAGGCGTTTCTGCTTTTGTTTCTTCCTCATTTTCTCGTGCCACCACCATGTAAGAAGTGCTTTTCTCCTTCCACCATGATTCTGAGGCCTCCCTAGCCATGTGGAACTGTAAGTCCAATTAAATCTCTTTTTCTTTCCAGTCTTGAGTATGACTTTGTCAGCAGTGTGAAAACAGACTAATATAAGTTGGATGCTTTGTTTATGACTACACTGAGTAAGAGGCCAGGTTTTATCATGGCAGTGTTTCCTCAGGGTTCTCCAGAGAAATGGAACCAACATGGTGTGTGTGTGTGTGTGTGTGTGTGTACAGACAGATTTATTTTAAAAAATTGATGCACACAACCAGGTGCAGCAGCACATACCTGTAATCCCAGCACTTTGGGAGGCCAAGGAGGGAGGATCACTTGAGCACAGTTCTAGACCAGCCTGGACATCATAGTGAGATCCTCATCTCTACAAAAAATACAAAAAAATCAGCCAGGTGTGATGGAGTGCACCTGTAGTGCCATCTGCTGCGGAGGCTGAGGTGTGAGAATCACCTGAGCCCAGGAAGTGGAGGCTGCAGTAAGCTGTGATTGTGCCACTGCACTCCAGCCTGGGCAACAGGAGTGAGACTCTGTCTCAAAGAAGAAATATTTGTGCACATGATTGTGGAAACATGGTAAATCCGAAATCTGTAAGATTGACTGGAGTTGCAGGGAAGACCCATAGCCCAAATTCAAAGGTTATCTGCTGGCAGAATTCCTTCTTGCTTAGGGTAAGGTCAGTCTGTGTTCTAGCAAGGCCTTCAACTGATTGGATGAGGCCAGCTCACGTTATGCAGGGCAATTCGCTTTATTCAAAATCCACAGATAAATGTGAGTTTCATTCAAAAAAAAAAAAAAAAAACCTTCACAGAAACATCCAGATTAATGTTTGACTACATAAATGAACACCGTGGCCCAGCCAAGTTGATACATTAAAAATAACCATCATAGGCAGTAATGGACAAATTCATTTATTACTAAGACAGGGGTGTGTGTGAGTTCATCTAGAATTTGGGCCAGGTTTCCATGGTTACTGCCTGAAACGTCAGTGTTATAGATGCCGGAGTGAGGCCACCTGTGGTTCTCATTCCTGGTCATGACAACCACATGGGGAGCTGTGAAAAGATGCTGAGGTCAAGTTACCCTCAGAGCGTCAGGGTCATTTGGTCCGAGGTGGGGTCAGGCATCGATAGAGATTATTAGAGACCCTGCAGCGTTCCTACGTGCAGCCAGGGTTGAGAAGCTCTGGGCCGAGTAAATCCCTCCAGGATGGTGACTTGGGGAGGTGAGCATGGGCTTTACAGAGAGGTGGGCTGGATTTGAGTTAGTAATGGGATGCTGGGACTGCCATTTCGCCTCCCTGAAGCTCTTGATAAATAACATGCTGCCTAGAATAAGCCCAGACCTGTCCCCCCAGGAGGAAGGAGACCTGGAAGGTGTCACTGTCCTCTGCTGCCGGCTCCTGCCACCCAGCACGGTGTTAATAACTTGGGGGTCTGCTCCCTTTCATTTTTAAGTTCCTATTAAAATATAACAATGATGTTGCTTTATCAATGAACGTATTGAGCTTTGAGTTGGACACTGTGCTAAAGCAGGTATTGTCTTATTTAATCCTCACAATAACCCGATGAGGAAGATTCCATGACGGCTCCACGTTCCAAATGAGGAAACAGGCACAGAGAGGTTAAGCGACTGGCCTACAGTAGAAACTGACAGTCTGAGATGTTCGAGTCTGACAGCTAAAGTTTTTTATGGAACTTGCTTCCCTGAGACGTAAATCAAGGTTATGGCCACTGAAATGGAGGAAACAAGAACTGGCATAGTTTCCAGATCTCGCCATTGTGTTCGTAGAAACCCTAAAAAAAAAAAACAAAAAACAAAAAAAACAAACTCTTGGAAAATTAATGGTCGTTTAGCACAGTGCCAAGATACTTGGTGCATATCCAAAACTTAGTCATGTTCCTGGTTAATAGCCCCAGTCCATGGAAATCTAAAAATAAAGAGCCCATTCACAATAGGAACAAAAATAAAACATAGGAAAAATTTGGCATGAAAGATGTAGTACGTGAATGAATAAAACTACTAAACTTTATTAAGGGGTCAAAGAAGATTCAACCTTTGGAGATACGTTCTGTGTACATCATATATGTTATAAAAATTTTATTTCTTTTTAAATTGCCTATAGATTAAAATAATTCCTCTTTTTTTTTTTTTTTTCAAATCAAAGTCGGGCATGGTAGTAATTTCTAAACAATTTGAAAAATTCCAAGTACAACACGAAGAGTGCCTTCTGAGTTCATGGCAACTGCCACTATCTCAGAAGTGAGGAATCAGTCATCCTGGGTACCTGAGTCAGTTCTAGATTTTATTTAAGACTCAGACATCGATGGTAGTGAGATCCTTTTTGCTTGGATGTATGTGGGTGCACTCAGATCTAAATTAATCAGTTAAAATAATTATTTCACAGTTTTAAAATATCTAAATTGTGAAACCTATCAATTAGGTTAAGAAATACCTATCAAGTATGTGTACAATTAACAAATAAATAAACACATGTAAATGAGCACAGAGCCCCTGAAATCTGAAACTCTTGCGCTCTGGGATCCCCCGCCTGTGAGTGTGGGCAGAATATGTAACCTGCCTCTAGTCATACGGGGGATGGTAAAGGTGAGGGGATGTAGGTATCCCACACATGTGATTATGTGTTATGTCACATAAGATTGTAACATGAGTCTTGGCTGGGTACGGTGGCTCACATCTGTAATCCCATAACCACAAGAGGCTGAGGTGGGTGGATCATTTGAGTTCAGGAGTTCAAGACCAGCCTGACCAACATGGCAAAACCCCAACTCTACTAAAAAAATACAAAAATTAGCCAAGCGTGGTGGTGTAGTCCCAGCTAATTGGGAGGCTGAGGCAGGAGATTTGCTTGAACCTGGGAGGTGGAGGCTGCAGTGAGCCAAGATCATGCCACTGCATTCCAGCCTGAGAGACAGAGTGAGACTTAGTCAAAAAAAAAAAAAAAAAAAAGATTGTAATATGAGTCTTGCTGGAGACTCTGTCCCTTGCTGGCTATAAAGAAGCAAGATACCATGTAAGTCTCCTTATGTGGTAGCCATGTAGCAGGAAACTGAGGGGCAGCCTCCAGTCCTCAGCAGGCAAGAGACAAAATGGTGCTGACAACCACATGAGCCTGGAGGCTGATCCTTCCCCAGTTAAGCCTCAGATAAAACTGCAGCCCAACCAACCAACGTCTTGATCATAGCCTTGCAGTGGCCCCAGCTAAGCTGTGCCCAGAGTCCTGACCCATAGAAAATGTGAGATTATAAACATCTATTGCTTCAGTTGCTAAATTATTTGTAATCTTATTATTCACCAAAGATAAATAATATGGCCACTACTCAAGTTAAGCAATAGATTTTTACCAACACTTTAGACTCCCTCATGAACCCTTCCTAATCACAGTTTCTTCTTTCCTCCCCAGAAGCAAGCACTAAGCTGTTTTTGTTTTGATCATTCCTTTGCTTTTCTTTATAGATTTAATACCTATTATCACTAAATAGAATATGCTTTGCTTTGAAAATATGAATATCAATCACAAACGTAACTAGCAATTTTTTAAAAGGTCAATGGGGTAATTTTTAACTTGAAAATGTAACTTTGAAGTTGACCTTGAAAAACAGATAGTAATGACAAAATATCTTGAAAAAAATTACTATAAATTAATTGTGACATCATAGTTTTTTTAAGAAAGACTTTTCAATGAAGTAGCAAGTTAAAAATATCTAGTTGAATCTTCACCTCACAGTGCACTTCTGGCTGCACACACACACTTATACACACAGTGTCACACATCCACACACTTCCACATTCATGGTTGATTGATGGATAAGGAGAAAGTAAAATCACAATACAAAAGAAAATAAACGTGAATATTCTTCTGACTTGGTAACTAATTTTCTAAGATTTCTAAGTTTAAAAGAAATAAAAAGTCATGAAGAAATTTATTGATAGATTTGACTACATAAAGATTGAACTCATTTTACCAGTCAGCAACCTAAACATTATTAGAAAACAAAACTGAATCCATGAGGTGTATTTATGACACATATAAAATAGTACGAGCTCCTGAATACATATATGAAGAGTTCACACTTCAAAGCCTAAGACATTTATGTAAGGAAAAACATAGACAAATAATAAATACATTAAAAATGATCAAACTCGGCTGGGCGTGGTGGCTCACACCTGTAATCCCAGCACTTTGGGAGGCTGAGGCAGGTAGATCACCTGAGGTCAGGAGTTAGAGACCAGCCTGGCCAACATGGTGAAATCCCGTCTCTACTAAAAATACAAAAATTATCCAGGCATGGTTAATTTTTTACGCCTGTAATCCCAGCTACTTGGAAGGCTGAGGCCGGAGAATCGCTTGAACCTGGGAGGCGGAGGTTGCAGTGAGCCAAGATTGTGCCATCGCACTCCAGCCTACGGGACAAGAGTGAGACTCCGTCTCAAAAAAAAAGACCAAACTCACTCATGCAAACTGAATTGCAGTGCCATACTAGCAAAGTTTGTTTCAAGTTATGATGCCTTAAGTTGAAGAGGGTGGGATGAGACAGGCTCACCGTTGAAAGGAACACAAATTAATAGAATATTTTTGGAGAGCAGTTTGGTAAAATTATTCCTGTCTTTCAAATGTGCATAGTCTTTGTCCTAGTTATTCCATTTGTAATAATCTCTCCTAATGTATTAATCCTAAATACGAGGTTTATGTTGAAACACATTTATCAAGACATTTGATTGGCAAACATGGAGATAATGTCAAAATTAGGGGAATAACTAAATAATGGTTTACTTGTTGGGTTAGATGCAGATATTTTAAGATGAGGTTTACTCATAGTTTTTAATGACAGAGGTAACTCATGGCCATAAATTAAAACAAAAATAAAGTTGGAATCCTGTTAAACTCTTAGCACCAGAGTTTTCTGTGGTGTTAGATCAGGATCAAATCCCCATTACATACCTATTTGCTGTGTACCTTTGCAGTAGTTGCTTAATCCTTATGAGCCTCATTTTTTGCTCATAGGTTTGTTTTAAGGCTCCAATGAGATGACTAAATACAGTAGTCTTGCATATTCTAGACATTTGACAAACATGTCCTGCATCCTCTTGTTAATAACGCTGAGCATGGGATGATGTCACACCCAGAGAGAAAGGGACAGAATCAAACATTACATATAGACCCATTATAAATTTAAAATACATGTTTGTCCACAAAATGTTTAAAGGATAGAAATGTTTAAAATTTTCAATGTAAAGGAAGTGAAAGTGTTGGCTAACTGTATTTCCATAACAGTGTGGCTTCTGTCTTGTTGGGGACTGCGACAATCTTGTTCACAGGGTCCTTGTCCATAATCTTAACAGGTGGGAAATCTCACACCAATCTTATTCCCTTAGGGACCGATGTATGGAAATCTTGTGACGTTCCACCCCAGATGGGAAATGAGGTTTGGTGTGATTCGGGGTTGACAAAAGCACCCCCTCACAATCGCACCACCTGCAACCCCGGTAGTCAACGTGCATTGGCACCATCAAGGATGCAAAATGCAGATTTGTAGAGAGATTTGGGTTTGGTAGGTCTGGAATAAGGCTGGGAAGTGCATGTGTGTGTGTGTGTGTTACAGATAGTAAAGTTTATAGATCTTAAGTATAGAGCTTAGTGCATTTTTACATATGTAAGTACGTGTGTAATCACAATTCAGATAAAGATATTGACCATTTCAAATAACCCAAAAGGCTCCTTGATGCCCCTTCCCAGTCAATAACTCCCAGCCCCACTCCAGGTAACATTATTCTAATTTCTGGCACTACGGAGTAGTTGAGCCTGTTCTTGAGCTTCCTATAAATGGAATCACACAGCCGATACTCTTATGTCTGGATTCTCCTGCTCAATGTCATGTTTATGAGATGAATCATGTTGTCTGTATTGGTAGTTCCTTCACTTTTATTGCCCAATTATCCAATATGGATAAACCACAATCTGTTTGCTCCTCCATTCTGTTGATGCACGTCTAGGTTGATTCCAGTTTGGGGCTATTGAACAGTGCCGCTCAAATATTCCTAATCATATCTTTGGCTGGGCATAAACCCTCCATTCTCCTGTACATTCTTAGCCATGGAATTGATGGGTGCAGGATAGGCATATCTCTGATTCTAGTAGACGCTGCCAAACAGTGGAAATCCATATTTTTAAAATTGAAAATTATTTGTAATTGACACATAATAATTGTACATATTTATGGGGTACATATTATATTTTGATACATGTATACAAAAGTATAATCTTCAAATCAGGGTAATCAGCATATTCATCACCTCAAATATTTATTATTTCTTTATGCTGGAAACATTCAAAATTCTCTCATATTTGAAACCATTATTGAAAACAAATTATTAACTACAGGGCCATAGAGTGCTATAGCTTATTCCTCCCATGTAGCTGTAATTTTGTATCAGTTAACCAGCCTCTCCCTATCCTCCTCTCCCCATCATCCTTCCCAGCTTCTAGTAGCCACAGTTCTACTCTCTACCTTTTTTTTCCTTTTTTTTTTTCTTTTTGAGACGGAGTCTCGTTCTGTCACCCAGGCTGGAGTGCAGTGGCACAGTCTTGGCTCGCTGCAAGCTCTGTCTCCCAGGTTCAAATGGTTCTCCTGCCTCAGCATCCGGAGTAGCTGGGACTATAGGTGCGTGCCACCACGCCTGGCTAATTTTTTGTATTTTTAGTAGAGAAGGGGTTTCATCGTATTAGCCAGGATGGTCTTGATCTCCTGACCTCGTGATCTGCCAGCCTCAGCCTCCCAAAGTGCTGGGATTACAGGCGTGAGCCACCGCGCCCAGCCTATTCCCTACTTTTATAGGCTCAATGTTTTTAGCTTCCACATACAAGTAAGAACATGTGGTATTTACCTTTCTGTGCCTGGCTTATTTCACTTACCATATGATCCAGTAATCCCACTACTGGGTATATATCCAAAGGAAAGGCAGGGAAATCCATTTTCCAAAGAGATATCTGCACTCCCATGTGTATTGCAGCACTGTTCACAATAGCCAAGATATGGTATCAACCTATGTCCATCAATAGATGAGTGGATGAAGAAAGTGTACATATACCACGGAATACAAATCTGGCCATGAAAAAGAATACAATCCTGTCATTTGTGGCAATGTAGATGAGCTGAAGGATCCGTATTTTTATAAGTAGTTACAGAGAGGGGTGGTCTTGGACCACACTTTGAGAAATGCTTCTTGGATAAAAGCCCTATTATATGGACAAATATATTTCCTTTAGTCCTCAGTTCAAGTAGAGAAGGGCTTGCTTTCACAGAGATACCAGCTAGGTGATTTGGGGAAGAGGAGATAATGAGAAATCAACTGAGGGCCATCCATTAGCACCCCTTCCGAACAAATTATTGCAATTTACCTCTTTTGCCCAAGAGAAAGAAGCTGAGAACAGAGAAGCTTTGATAGGATTTGATAGGGAGAATGAGACGCCAGGCCACTGTGTCCAGTCAACCAAGCCTCCTCTCACCCTGGCCATGGGCTAGAATAATGCTCATTTATTTGCTGGTAAAAGGAGATGGCTTGGGGACCTGGGTTATCCCTGCAGGGAGCAACTATCTCCTCTGCTCATCTTAAACAAGATAATTGCAAAGCGGTTCCCTGCCAGCCCATCCTCTTAACAAAGAAGGTGAGATAAAAGAGATGGCATTCCTCCTGCTGGGCCCAGCAGGCTTGACAACCAGTGCCAGTTATGGGGAAAATGTCCCTTTCAGCCAACTCAAGATCTTTCAAAACAGACCCAGGCAGTTTCTTTGAGGGCTGAAAGCCAGGAAACGGGGGTTCCTGTTGGCCAAGGCTTGGAAGGAGGGCCTGCCTGGTCTGTTGGCCCATACCAGGCTTCCTTAGCACCTCTGCTGGGAGCCAGTTATCCTGCAGGCTGACTCAGCCTCTGCCCAGTCATGATCTGAAGCTGCTCTCTGCTGTTTTAAACTGAGCACTGCAACCGGCGACCTCAGACATCAGAGATAATGCAGGCCTCCAGAAAGCGGGAGAAGGGCTTCTACATCAAGGCTGGCAGGAGGAATGGGAAACGGGCATTCAAGGACTTGGCAGTGTGCCAGGCTCTGTACATTAGGACCTCATGGAAACCAGAAAGGTAGGTTGATAATTCCTACCCACCCCAGACTGGGCCTCTATGTCCTTCATTGGGCTCCCACAGCTATGTGGGCATTCTTTACCAACACAGCACTTCTCTCCTGGAATCAGTTGTTTAACCTCTTCCCCACTGCTCTACGTGTGGCGGCTCCTGCCTGTAGTCCCAGCACTTTGGGAGGCCGAGGTGGAAGGATCACTTGAGCCCAGGAGTTCAAGGGTGCAGTGAGTTATCATGGCACCACTGCACTCCAGCCCAGGTGACAGAGTGAGACCCTATCTTTACAAAATAAAATAAATGCAGGGACACAAGACAACCTATGTCTGTTTTATTCTCAAAGCTGTGTGTGTCTCCAAAGTCAAGTGAGGTGTCTGGAACCTAGTTAATGACCAATGAACATTGGCTGTGAAGGAGTGAAATTACACCACTCGGGCGTATTGACACTAAGTTAAAGCCACCTGAAAAATAGCAGGTGCAAGAAGATCACTTTGACCTTCACGCCGTTTGTTAAAAGGAAAAGACGAGATCCCTATGTGAAAGATGCAACGGTCTTATTTTCAAGGCTGAGAAGTCAAGATGGAAAGAATTCTGTACCAACCTTGTGAAAATAACTCTTACCTTTTAAGCCTCCCCACATCATTTAGTTGCTTCTTCACAACTTACTATTCTTGGTCCAGTTCAGTATATCTGTAACTGACTACTTCTTGAGGTCTTTATTTCCTTATGAGGGTGCCTGTGCTACATAAAACTTGCATTTAAAAATGTGCATGCTTTCCTCCTGTTCATCTGTCTTATGTCAGTTAAATTCTCCAGCCCAGTCAGGACCCTAAGAGTATGGAAGTGGAATTTTGCTGCCCCCACAGTTGATAACATGAGTGAATAAATGATTGAGTGAATTTTGAATTATAAAGAAGCTAAACATCTCAGTCATGGTTTTTCTTCCTAAGAAAATTAATCTATTAAGATGACAGAGTTGTAAAGCTCTTCTAACAACAGCAACAAAAACCTAGCTCTTTAAAAATAAAAAGGAACTCTTTTCTGAATTAGCAATGTCTGGAGAGATTTTTGGTTGTCATGACTGGGGCAGGGGGTGCTACTGGCATCTAGTGGAGGCCAGGGATGCCGCTGACACCCTGCAATGTACAGGACAGCCCCTACACAAGGAACTGTCCCACCCGAAATGTGAGTAGTTGGTTGTGCTGAGGTTGAGGAAGCCAGCTCAAGGAAGTTGTCTGCCAGAGGGATGCTGTCGACACTGCTTGCTACAGCAAAAGCTGCCGCTGAGAAATGTGCTCCAGTTGAAAGTAAAGATTGGAAAACTGCAAAGAGCTGGGCATGGTGGCTCACACTATAATCTCAGCACTTTGGGAGGCCGAGGCGGGCGGATCACTTGAGGCTAGGAGTTTGAGACCAGCCTGGCCAACATGGTGAAATCTGTCTCTACTAAAAACACAAAAATTAGCTGGACATGGTGGCATGTGCCTGTAATCCCAGCTACTGGCAAGGCTGAGGCACAAGAATTCCTTGAACCTGGGGGGTTCAAGCAAAGGTTGCAGTGAGCCAAGATCGCGCCACTGCACTCCAGACTGGGCAACAGAGCGAGACTCCATCTCAAAAAAAGAAAAAAAAGAAAAGAAAACTGAAAAGAGCCCTTTAGAACCCAGGCATGGTTGTGCGCGCCTGTAGTCCCATCTACTCGAGAGGATGAGATGTGATGATCCCTTGAGCCCAGGAGTTTGAAGCTGCAGAGAGCCATGATCGCACCACCACACTGCAGCCTGGGCAACAAAGTGAGACCCATCAATTTTTTAAAGCCACTTAGAGAAGGTTTTACAAGTTACAAGAGAAAAAGCTAAGTAACTAATACATCCATGTGCCAGAAAGTGAAGAAAAGGATGAGGTCTCTATGGGACATGTCAGCTAAACCCAAGAATGTGTTTGCTTCTTGTGGCTGAGACAATGATCAAAGCACCTTTCCTCCCAGGGCAAAGACTGTAGTTTGTTTGTGGCCATTTAATTCGGCCAAACCTGAGTTTTGATGAAGAATACTTTGCAATCTGCAAATGATATTAATTTTGTTTCCAAATCCAATGAACCAGAGGCTGTAATTCAAAGAAGGAAGAAAGGGAGGGAGGTAGGAGACAGAAAGGAATAAAAAGAGGGAGGGCGGGAAGGCAGGCATGAAAGAAGGCGTAGTTGTCAAAAATCCAAGTTATTTGAGGCATACTGCTTGACCTGACTTTATGCAGTGCAAACAAAACCAGGGTAAGCTAGAATCCAGAAGACAAGGGTACCACTGTGTTTCTCCCTGGAGCGCTCTCAGAAGTGTGACCTTTTCTAATCCCAAACTGCTTAAAAAATGATGTCTCCTTGGGGTGCCATTTAGATTAATCTGTGACCAGACCAGAAGCGAGCTAAGCTGATGATTCTAATTCAATTGCCAGTGAGATGGTGTCTGTCTCCATCTGTAAACATTCTCATCCTGCTCTCAATGGGGCCACATTGATGGTTGCAGCCAGCATTATCCCTTATAACCCTTTTAATTTTTCGGCTGCATGACATGATCTTCTGTGAAGGTAGAACTAGTTCAAACAAAGTATTTCTTATACAAGAGCACAAGCCCTCGGTTACGTTCTTAAGAACTAAATCCCTGCCTGTGTGTCTAAACCACCCTAGCTAATAAACTCCCCCTAAAATGTGGCTTTCCTGCATTTCACCAGCCTGGTGATGTATGTTGGGGTGGGGGCGTGTTATGCCATTTTATGCATGGGGGCTCAGGGTCTATGATTACCTTGTCCAAGTTTAATCAGTGGGTGAGAAGCAGGTGCAGGACCCCGGGCTATTCTTCTGTTCACAAGGGTAGTGCTTTTTTCATCAGAAAGCACACGCCTCTATGGCAGTGTGTTTGAGTCCAAATGGTGTCTAATGTAGAAGGTGGGTCCTGAAAGTTCACTTCAGTTTATACTGGCCACTCAGCCCGCAACTGCTTGCATCAAGCTTAAATGTGTCTGACTGCAGCCATCGTGGCTCCCTCAAGGCCACCAAAGCAAGTCCTGCAGTTGCTTCCTTTTGCTATTGTGAAGACTCTTCAGAGTCTACTTTGTCCTACTGCAGCAGCAGTGAGGCCCGTCCATCAGGGACGCTGGGCTATCAACTGGGCTTCTTGTCTTGCAGTCACTTTCATCACCCCAGGGATACAAGTTACTCCAAACCTAGCTTCCTTGCAACTCCATTTCCCAGGCCAAAACATGGAAAGGATAATGCTGACATCCCACTAGGGCTGTGGGGATGACCGATTTTGTTGTATGACTGAACAGCTTTGCCCTCTTCAAGTCCCTACGAAGGCACAAACCTTGATAACCATTTATACATAAGACACTAGTATGATGAGCAAGGGGGTTTTTATCCTTCTTAAAAAAAAAAAATTAGGGAGTGGAAGAGTGGAATGGTCATTGTACCAGATCAGGTTATAATCGCAAAATGCTGCAACAGAATTTAAGTGAAAAGACCCAGTTTAGGGTCCCTGGGGCTAGCCTGGCTCGTGGGACAAGAAAACGTGCCTTCTTAGCATAGGGTATCTAATGTCTTGGGACATCTCTGGAATATTTCATCTAAGATTCTTTTTGCCTTTTAAAATTAATTAGCTGGTTAAGAATTAATCACATGAACTATTAGAATTGCTATTTAATATTAATAATTTATATAATAATCAATTGCTTGACTGATAGGTAATTAATAAATTCCGATTCACCCAGCGAGAACATTTTTGTGGCAACAAGGTAAAGAGCAGGACAATTGGATGGCCCAAAACTTAGACCTCAATAAGTGAAAAGCGTGTGTGTTGGTATCAATGCTCCTAACTTCTATCATTTAGAAGAAAATCTAACAAGATTTTCCAGGCAGTGGCACCCTTAGAATCCTATCTTCTCTCAGTTTCCGTTTCCTGGTAGCTGCCAATTAGGATGCTAACCATCCCTGATTTTATATAGGATGATGACAGCCAGGGGCAAATGAGGAAACCGAAGACTCACAGAAATCCAGGACTAAATATAAGAATTTTAAAAATTGGAAATTTTTATGGTAAAGAATGTGAAGTTTGTAGTTTTTTAATCTCCACCAGAGAAATGAACAAATGATTCCATGTAAGAAGAACACTGGAAGATACCAAATTCCACCTTGACATTTTCCAGGAATGTCACATCCTTAGTCTTGGTTGACTTCCTGAAAGTGTCCTCTCCAGTCTTGAGGGACCTCCTGCTCCAGGAAGCCTGCCCTGATTTCCCAGCCAGAGATGGTCCTCTGAATTTCTCCTGGCCTTCACCTGGCTTCTCTAGGAGCACAGTCACAATTCATTGTATATTATCACTAATTGGATCCTTATTTCGTGTCCTGCGTTCACAGTGGTAACTAGCATGTATATACTTACAGTTTGATAACAGCCTTTCTTTCACATCTACAAAAACAACACTAATGCCTAATATTAATTATATTTGCTGTGGGTCAAGCATTCATTTAGGGCTTTACTTGGAGTATTTCATGTAATCCCCATGCAGCCCTGTATCTCTACTAAAACCAAGAAAAATTAGCTGGGTGTGGTGGCACCACCTGTAGTTCTAGCTATTCAGGAGGCTGAGGTAGGAGAATTGCTTGAACCCGGGAGGTGGAGGTTGCAATGAGCCGAGATCATGCCACCGCACTCCAGCTTGGCTGACAGATTCCGTCTTAAGAATAAAAAAAAAAAAGCTTTGCTACTCTAAGCACTAACCCCCCCTTCCTCCTCTACCTTCCCTTCTTAGCTTCCTTCCCAGAATGCAGATGCTACCCTGGAGGGTGAACTGCCAAAATGGATGTGGAGGCAGCAGCATGACGACAAAAGATGCAATCTGAAGCTGGTGGAGCCACAGGACGGGAGCTGGACAGTGAGGGTTTCATGGAGGCCGTGCGCAGGACTGCCCCCATCTGCAGGGACACTGTGGTTATTCAGTATTGCTGTGTACCTAAGGGCAGTTGCTAAGTGGTGGTAGCTACAGAGCTGGGGAGGGGCTCTGTGAACCAGGGTCTCCTATGGCTCTTGTTGGGTTTGGCCCAACGAGAGGCTCCAAGATACACCCCAGCCTCGCACTCTTGGCTCCCATTCTTGGTGGGTACAGGTTCCCTCCCCTTGTGTCTGGAGGCCCAGCATTGGGAACAGCTTCCTTCTGTGCTACTTCCTGAGCGCTTCTGCCCCTTCCTGGCTTCCTTAATCCTACCTGCACCTCTCCAAAGGATCCCTTCAATTATCTTCAGTTTAACCCTTTGAGCTGCCATCCATTTGCTGCACACAAACAGGGCAGGTGGCTTACTGCTTCACAGGCAGCAACCACACAACTGCGGCTTGTCTTCCTACGTCTTCTGCATCTGAAATAACAAAGAACTTCCATCAGGGCTCAGAGTCAGGCAGAATTAATTTCAAGTCTCTATTCTACTTCCTGCAGGAGTTCAATCATTTGCCCAAAATTACCCAGCTGATAATTGTCTGTTTCATTGTCTGCTACATGGGGATAACATCTACTCCTCATAGAACGATTGTGAGAATAAAGTGGAATAACAATGTATGTAACGTTGACAGATTTGTTAAAAAAACAATACAGGATGCCCAATTAAATTTAACTTTCAGATCAACAATGCTTTTAGTATGTCTGTGCAATATTTGGGATATACTTGTACTAAAACATCATTTATCTGATATTCATATGTAACTGGAGGTCCTGTATTTTATTACTTTATTTACTTTTTTCGAGATGGAGGATCTCACTGTTACCCAGGCCGGTCTCAAACTCCTGGGCCCAAGTAATCCTCCCACGTAGTTGGGATGACAGGTGTGTGCCACTGCACCCAGCCTATCCTGTATTTTATCAGGTGAACCTAAGTATCTGTGAAGTGCATAGCACATCGTCTGCACATTACTTGCCTCTAGTGAATAGTAGCAGCTGATATGATTATAATTTGTAATTCCCATATTACTAGCCCCTAACCTAAAACAATACCTGACATAATGCTCAAGAAAACAGCAAAAATGAATAAAGAAATGAACAAATGGAGAAACTGAAAACCACAGAGGCATTTTGTCTGCAGCGAAAGATGCCCAGCTGACAATGGCAGAGAGTCTGGAATTTAAGCGTCCTTGATTCGAGCCTAGTCCTCCAAATCGCATTGGGAACAAAGTGAAAGGAACTGCCAGAAAAGGCAGGTGACCAAAACATGGCACCGAGTGGGTCCCCAAAGTTGCTGAAAACACCTTTTATCTTTTACCCATCACAATAATTATGTCCTTCTTTTTAAATAAGTTTAGATTACAGATCGGGACTGAAGCTTCATATCATGGACATTTGCAGTTTTATATCAGTCTCAGCAATTTCATGTCAATCTCAGTAATCAAACATTTCTCCACTTTGTTTTTGCTGCAGAGTAACTGCATTGAGCAAATCTTGGTTCAGGCAGATGAGCACTTGGAATTGATAAAATATTTTTTAAAACTCATCTTGCAATCCAAGGATACTGTTAATAGAGATGTCAGGAAAAATTATATTCCCAGATCTTCTCCAAAACAACTCAAGCTTAGCAAGGCAAATTAATGTGTCAAGGATGTGTTACATTAGAATTTGGCTCATGAAGAGTGGGCTGGCTCTCTTCCCTCTGCCCTGGAGCAATGGAGTCATGGCTGGGCCTGGGGCCACCTAACCAGGGCTGCCAGCCTCCTAGCCCAGCCACCTGCCCCTCCAAGGTAGATATGCTCACCCGAGTCCTCATAAAATGGGAGTGGACCTGAGTGTGCGGCCCTCAAGACTGCACTTGTGCCTCTGCCACGCTTTCTGCCTCTTCTCAAACCAAAATGTAGTTGCAACTTCAGCCTGTCAAATGAGCCAGATAATGGGAAAGAACGAGGACAGACACACCCCAGGACCTGGAATATTCATTTGGAACTGCAAGTTCCGTGAGCCCAGTGGGATCCTAACAGTTAAATAATGTTTCTGTCGAGACTGGTGGTAACCTGTAGAAATGTGATTTTTAAAAATACTTTCTGAAATTTGTCCACATTTGAAAGATTAGCATAACTCAACAAATCACTTTTTTTTCAAATAATCAAAGAATGGCACAAAATTGTGCACAGATAAAAGTTGTGTTCAAAGTGGATTTTGACAGGGCGGCTAAAGATTCATTGATAGGGTTTCAGATTTCACACTGCATGAACCTTTAAGAAATTTCCACTTGTTGGATTTTGGCATAGTGCCAAGGATGAAAAATCCAGTTCTCTGAAAATGCTATTCAAGTTCTTATTCCAACTGTGAATCTGTGGGAGACTATTTTCTTCGTGTACTCCAAACAACAACAACAACAACAACAAAAAAATGTATTTCACACATTGAATGGAGAAGGCAGATGTGAAAGAGATTTTCCAAAACGTAAAACAATGTTACTCCTCTACTATTGTGTTGAAAAGCACTTTTCTTTAAAGTTTGCTATGGTAACATGTAATGGGTTTATAATTGGCAGAGATATTAATAAATGTTTAAAATTTTTTGTCTTTCCATTTTTGGTAGGGTATGTCTCCGCATAACCATAGGGTCTATCACCTAAGAAGTTCAGTAACTTCCTAGTGTCAAGAGCACCACATTATGGTTTACAGCACAAAGGGGCCCCCAGCTCTCAGAGGTCCAGATACGTTGCATGAGGTTCTAAGAGGCTCAGGGTCAAACACTGGCCAGATTCCCATAAGGCTGAACCCAAGAGATCCTTTTGCTAACATAGTAATCATTTGAAGAAAAATTGTTATGCTAAACAATGTCAGTTTAGTGATCAACACATTTTTGTTAACGCTGTGATCAGCTGTAAAAATAAAAACTTTGCAGCAGGGATTCGATTCCACCATATCCTGTCAGTCTGCACATGTGCACACACACCTACATTCACTTTTCAAAAACTGATCCAATTGGTCAAATGTATGTTATCTACATGATCATTTCACAAGGGCGGTGCCCTAATGGAAGCAGACTTTGTTCTATATCCCCAAGAGGCTCTTAGAATCTAAATCTTCTAGTTCAGCTTCTTCCTACCAAGAGAAGTCAGTGTGTCAGAGCTGGAAACAGAATACAACATTCCTTAGTTTGGCTTTCTTCTCACTACACTGCTTCCTCCAGAGCGAATGCCAGGTCTGCAAGTCCCTAAGCTGGCCGATGAGCATGACAGGAGATGCCTGCACCCTACCCTACCCTCTCCATCCACAGGCGTTGATCCTTGCTGGTTATTGCTAATTGATCTCAATGTGTAGTTCCAGTGCAGCCCAAGGTCTTGGAATCCTGAACAGTGTTCCAGGTAGCCAAAGCTGATCTGCAGAATGAAGCTGGTGTGCACAAAGGTATCATTCTGCCTTGAACGGAGCTGTGAGGATTGGCTCCATCTGGGTCGTGCCTGGGATCCAGCTTCTCTCCTCCCCCAAAATGACTCCAATTTGAAGCTCAGCCTTGTGATCACGGATTCCCAACAAACGATTAGCTTGAAAATGCTGCTTGCATTATTTTCTCTCCAGGGATAAGAAGTGGCTTTAGTTTTCTCCTTTAAAGCTTACTTGTGAAAGAAGAGGATAAAGATCTTCCTCCTTGAAACTGATGCAGATCCTGGGTAGAGATTTAAGTCTTTAATTTCACTGCATGGAGGAATAAGAGGTACCCTCCCTTCTGCCATGGATCTTCTAAGCCTCAGGGCCTTGTTTGTACCTTGAGTCAGTGACCTTTTTTCACAAATGGAACCACACTATCTGCATTCTTCTGTAACTTAGTTTTTAATCATATATTTTGAAAACTTTCCCATGTATGGACATAATATCCATGAAAAAAATTTAACCTGTATTAAAGACGAAAAAATTTAACCTGTATTAAAGACAAATTATGTCAGGTGTTAAACACATCCTTTGGTCTAGTTATATGTTGAAAATTTTTGTGCCATTTGTCTTTTTTGATTTTGTGACTGGTGGTTTTTCCCCCTTCAACAGATTTCAAAAATATATAGTCAAAAGTATCACTTCTATTCTTTACCATTTTTGTCATTCTTAGAAACACTTGTGTTTGTGTGACTAAAATCAGTATTTTCTTGCCCTCCTACGGTTTTTGCTACAAGGACAAGGTAAGCAAGACTATTTTTATCACCCAGTTTTATCATCACCATTTACTGAATGATTCACCATTCCCACTGATGTGAAAAGTGCCTTGTTCCTAACCCAAAATACACATAGAAACAAAGTCACTTGTGGACTTTAAGATATATAATAGTCTATAACTTCAGAAGTTACAGACTAACATTTTATCCTGACTTTTCTAAGCAGCAGTGTAATTATACTCTTTGAAGATTTTTTTTTAAAAACTGGGATTGCAAATTTAGACAACTTTACAATTGTTACAGAAGTACAAAAGGCATTTTCAAAGAACAGTGCCTTTCACTTTGCAATTAATTTGGATGTTTGGGAATTTGATTTTTAACATCTAAATGCATGCTATTCCTTACCTGAAAGCTATACAGGCTGCTAAGAATCTGACAAGTAGATGGGATGTAGACATCATCTGGTCCAGTGTTTTCAGTTGACAAACTTAGGCCCAGAGAAGGGCAGGGATGTGACCCAAGTCACAGGATGATCTGGCGGTACGGCTGGGAGCAGGAACTGAGGGTTCCAGCCCGTTCTCCGGGGCTTCCCTTCCACCACACGATGGATCTGACAATCCTGGGTTCCAAATATTTCCTGCCTGAGGCTGCAGGCTGGTAAGACCCCTAAAGCCATGAAAATCCCACAAAGGTTCCTCCCCACCCAGCCGCCCCACGTACCCCCATCACACAAAGTCAGTGATCCACATTGAAGAGAAAAGATATTTAATTATTTCTCAGGCTAATCTCTTAAAGCGCTCAGTGTTTTCACAAGTGCAAGGGGAGGGATTGTTCTCAGCCAACATTTACCAGTGATTCCGACACACGCAAAAACACTCCCAATCACGGTGCTTTATACTTACTTTTAATTTCCGCACTGAAAAAGAAAAGGAAGGTAAAAACGATGACAGATTAGTTTACAGTGACTTCATCTTTGTCCTTAAATTAACCTTTGCTCCTGAGAGCAGGAGAGAAAGACAGGGGAACATCAAAGCATGATGGTGAAACGGTGACCAGGACACCTTGGTCTGGCTAACAAGGGTTCTAAAAACCTGGACATGGTGCCGTCAACACACTAGTTTGTAAACACTGACAGGCAACAGTTAAGATACATTAAAAAAAAAAAAAAAGAAACCAAAACAACCCACAATTCCATTCTTAAAATCAAGCACAAAATCTGATAAGGAAACATATCCAGGGGTTGTGTCCCCCATCTTATCAGGAGGTGGCACTCTGAAGGCAGCCACACAGTGTGAGTCACACACTAGGGAGAGACAGACGTGCTCAACACAGAATTCCGGCTTTGCTGAACTGCAATGCATATTCCCTCTTTTCACTAGTACAGAAATGTTCTGCAGGCAGGAACGTGAGCCCCCCGGCTCACTCACCTGTACAACCTCCCCTGACAGACAGTGAGAGTCACGGCGGGGCCAGGGGCTCTGTGTGCTTTGGAGGCTACTGCCTCTGGAATGTTCCGCATTCTCAAGGTTTGGTTGGGCTGTGGGTTTTAGTTACGCTCCACACATTGTTTAGGTGCTTGCTTTATTTTTCATGTGCAAACTGTTCCTGTCTAAAGCTTTCAGAAGAACGTGTACAGACACCCTGCAGAGACGAGGGTCATGACGGGGCCCTCCTGCCTCTTGCGGTGGGGCGGGGGCATGGGGGCGCGTCACAGAAATAGAGAAAGGACATGTTCCGCTGCAGTTAAACGCTAGTCCCTGATTCGGTCCATCCAGAGGCGGGGGTGGGGCTCCTCAGTAGGTGATTGTCCACTCCTTGACAGAGGCGTCATGGGAGGTTGTGACCAGTGTGTGCTCGTCCAGCCAGGCCAGGCTGCTGACATGGTGCAGCCGGTGTGCATCTGGGAAGAAAGGGTGTGATTTAACGAAAAGCCAAACTTCTCTGCATCTATGTACATCTTGGACTAGGAAGATGGAACCACCTGGGCCCTCAAAAAAATGGCCACGATCATTGCAACTCAGGAGTCCGGCATGGTGGCAGTGGGGCTGAATTCTCTGCGTGGCACTCCTGAGCCCTGGGGCCGGGTACCTCTTTTTCATGTGCTGCAGGGTAATTAGCAGCATCCCTGGCTCCACCTACAGATACCAGAGGCTCCCTCTCTCCAAGTCTTGACAACCAAGTTCCAAGGGAGTGAAGTAACAATGTCGTCTTCTGTATAAAAGCGATGACATGCAGACAACACACAAACAGCTACACCGTATCCATGCCCTATTAAAATGGGGCAGGCATGACAACCAGTAAGAGGCTGGAAAACACAGGACTGGGGGGGCCACTGACTTTCCCCTCTGTGACAGTCACACTGTGGGTGACCAGATTCGATTCCCCATCATCTTGCCTCCACCCACCCGAGATGCCAACAGTGAGACTGTGCGCTTATGGCTCCTCTGTGGCTGACTCTGCCCATGATGCCCAGGGAGGCTCCCAGCTGCAGGCAAGGGGGTTCCCACCAGCTCTCTGCTCCCCAGGTCCGGGAGGCCCCCAGCCTCTAGGTCTGCAGCCCCGCCTAGACAGGGTAAGATTCAGCCCCCACCCCACCTGGCACGGCACACACCCTGATGCAGGAAGCCTTGGCCTGCGGGTGGCCCAGGAGCACCTTCAACCACCAAGCAGGACTTGGCTGTAACGCCAGGCTTTAGTGCTCTGTCCACATCGCCAGGCTCGCTCTTTTCCAGGTGCAGAACTCAACTATCTGTACGAGAGCCCGATGCCAAGGTCACTTCATGTTTGGTGGCCTGCGATCCCATAGTGAAGACACAGACCCCGACCTCCTACTCTCTATCCGACTAGCTCTTGCTGTATTTTTTTCTGGATCCATTTCATTCATGAACTTGTTTGATTCTCACTATCAGACTGCCGACTGCCTTATAAACCAGGATGGACACTGAAACCTGCTTTGTGTCCCCTCCCTTCCAGACCGGGCTGCCTTCCCTCTTTGCCTGCCCTGCACCTGAAGCCTGCAGCTGGGGAATGGGCTCTGGGGGTGGGCTAAGACATTTTTAAATAGGAAAGGATCCCATTAATGTTTAACACAAAAGGATGTCTTTAAGGAGAATGGATGAAGGGACTTGACCACACACTAGGAGGAGAGTGGTAGGGGGGCACTTGGGGAGGGGAGGGTTTGGACAACACAGATGATGCCTCCCCATACGTGCGCGGCCACGCGAGGACATCATAACCCCCACAGGGAGAAATGATGACATGCAGGACTAAATAAAAGTGACTGTTACAAATCATTTCACCTGTTTCCTTTTTAAATGTGGCTACCAGGAAATTTCAATGCTACATGAGGCTCACATTATACATTGGACGTGGCTGTCTTAGGGAGGGGGAGACCCTGGTTCCAGGTGGGATTTAAGGGGTGGGTGGGCGAAGTGAAGACGTCAAAAGTGAGACCTTCACTCAGCTCAGCAGGTGTCCTGTGCATGGGGCCCCCATGGTTCCTCAGTACAGCCAGCCGCGCAGCTGGTGTTTGCTGGAGGGAAGGAGACCCACACGTCTTCCAGACCACCTGCCCAGAAGCACAGAGGCTACTTAGCCCTGGGGACCGCAGCCAGGGGACAGCCTGTGAAGTGGCCCGTGGAGCCCTGGACTATGGGTGGTCCCCGCCAAGGCCTGGGGGCGGAAGTCACCTTGGATCTTGACTCTGGTTTCCGGATCACTCAGGGTCCAAACATACACCATCATGTCCATGCCACCGGAGGCAAAGTGTTCATTGTCTGGGGACCAGGCCAGGCAGACGATTTTTGCATGGTGTCCATAAAAAACATTGTTCTCCTAATTGCAGGTTGAAAACAAGAGAGGCAGCAGGTCAGGTTCAGGCCACAGTTGCCTGTATCACCTCGCTTATCCCTCAAGGCGACAATGGGGACCCAGGTTTCTCAGGCGCTAACTCTATGCCAGCGGCCCCTGCAAACCCACTGACTCCTCAGAAGCATGGCACGAGGCACCTGCTACTTGTCGAGGCAAAAAAGCTACAGCTCAGACAGGCTCAGCTCAAGGTGACCAAGTCACGGATATTAACCTCCCACTGCCAACTGCACCGCCCAGCACGGGGACAGAGAAGCCTGCCGCCCACTCACCGAGTAGCCGTCAGCAACGCTGAACACTGTGACCACCTTGCTGGCGTCACACACCGCGAGGAAGGCGCCATCGTGGGAGTAGGCCACATCGGTCACGGGGCCCTTCGCCTCCAGGAGCTTGCCCTCATCCTTCAGTGTGGTGCCCAGGATGGAGTACAGGCGGACGTTACCATCCTACAGCAGGGACAGAGAGGAAGTGAGCCACCCCCGAACACACACACCACACCCACCCTTTGTGAAGGGAGGGGTTGAGGGCTTCAGAAAATGTGCTATTCCCGCTGACTGCTGCTCCACTGGGCCCATGCCAGGCGCTGGGCACAGCTCTTCCCATGGATGGGCCTGAAACCTACACAGCTCTATGAAAACGGCTGTCGGTACCTCAGGGCACTGCTGGTCTCCTGAGGCCCTCAAGCTGGCTGGTAGAGGAAGCCACTCCATGCCCTGGTCACATCCGGCACCTGAAGGACCGGGCAGCAGGCAGACCCACCCGGCCCCTAGCACAGAGGGCACTGCCACGCCTGCTGCAGGACTGGGTTATCGGAGGGCTGCCCTCCAGGGCTGGGGAGGGGAAATGAGCTCTTCTACAAAGCACTCAGGACTTGGCCAGGCACACTGTGACCGGGCCGCACACACAAATTCAAGGGCGCTGAGGCCGAACTCAAGGGAAATTGTAAAATGCCTGGTTAGTACTGCACCTGGAAGATGCTTGGAAGTTTCTGTCACTCTTCATTTAACCTATGAGCCGAGCCCAGGCCCAGGGGATGCCGTTCCTTCATTTCCTGACCTGCTACCCTCTTGTGCTCCCCCCACCACTCATGGGGCTGGCTCTGAGACCCAGCCGTCCCCTCCTCGGTACTCTCCTTACCTCACTGTCTAGTCTTGTGGGTACCTGGACAGTGAGGTGGGGGGAAGTGCCAAGGGAGGCAGGGGAAGGCTCCAGCTCTGGGTGGCAGGAGGTGGCTGGGCCCCAGAGCAAGTCCCTCGCCCCCAACGCCCCCATCCTTCCCCTGACCCCTTGCCTTCCCTGAGACAGCCCTGGTACTCAGGCTGTCCCCAAATCACCCAGATACCAAGGACAGAGAGCATGGGGGAGAGGAAAGCGCCTTACCGCACCCCCAACCGCCACCGTGTCCCCGCCGGGGTGCACTGCCACAACTTCGGGCTCATAGCCGGGGTTGTCGATGCTGAAGCACTTCCTCTGATCCTTCAGCAGGACAATCTGCGGCACACACAGGCAGCCAGTCAGGAGGTCCAGCCCTTCGGGACAAAGCCCTCAGTGGCAGGAGGGGCGCGTCCCTTTCAGGGCTCACTGGAGTTGGGTTTGGCTCCATCCCCAACCTTTTTGCAGGGCCACCTGGGGCTCTGAGCCACACCACCTGGACTCAGTCCCAGCCTTGTGACCCTCAGTCAGGTGGGACAGGAAACACACCTAACTGTGACCATCACTGTCATCACTACATTACTTCCACTGCAGTCACGACAGCACCACCTCTTGGAAAGTCAATTGGCCTCTGAACTTCAGTTCCTCCAGTCAATGAGGGAAATAAGTGCACTCCGCTGAACAGTGCTCCGAGGCGTCAGGAGGGCGGGAGCACCCAGGGCAACAAGGCCCCAAAGCAACAGTGCAAAAGTAGATGGCACGCGGGATTCTAGGTTCTGGCTTCTTAGAACAAAGGAAAGAAACAGAGTTCCTCAGCGCATGGTTCTCCCACAGCTCGGGAACAGGAGAACCTCGTGGCGCCCAGAAGACACAACACGGGCACCCAGCTGTGGAGCGTCCGCCTCTGACTCCAGCAGACTGGCAGTGGAGCCGGAACGCTCCAGTCTGCAGACTCTGCTCCCCAGTCAAGCATGACTCGCAGGGGTAGAAGGGCAGATGGCAGCATAGCACGGTGGCCGGGAGACCGGTGCCTACTCCCTGGGGCCAGGGTTGCTTCTCCTGATGCCCCAAGCCCACTGGGAAGCATGCACCCCTCATGGTGGCTGCCACTCCAGCCCCGCACTGCCTTTACTCCTGACCTGCTTGGCGAGAGGACAGAAGACCATCCTTAGTGTGGGCTCAGCCATGCTGGTCAGCCCTCAGAACTGCCAGGGTGCCAAGTACTCAGGTGTCTGGGCTGCAGTGGGGACGCCCACACGGCACAGTGCTGACCGGGCAGGGCTCCGAAGACTGACAGACCGAGGCCTGACCCCAGCACAGCTGCTTGCTGGATGAGGGGACAGCCCATAACCATCCTGGGCCTCAGCAGCCAGTGGTGCCTGGCTGTCATGAAGACAGGAGTCAATGTTTAGAGTAAGAAAGGTACTAACAACAGTAAACAAAAACAGCAACAACCCCTGGGCATGTGCCAGCGTTCTGCTGTGAGTGTTCCAGCCCCACAAGGCAGGGATCCGGTTCCCCGTTTCGAGGAGAAAATGGAGTACAGTGCTTATGCTGCACACCCAAGGGTCCAGTTACCACAGGCTGAGTTGGGACTCGCCCAGAATCCAAGCCTCGGCACCCGCACTGGGCCTTTGCCTCTGGTATGTGCAGCAGACGCTCTGCAGCGGGACCTTCCTTCTTCTGTCTCCCCTTCTTGTCAATTCTTCCGGTTCTAACTTACTCAACTGCTCCCAGACAGAGTGGCCTTCATCTCTTGAGTTTTGCCTTTATCCCAGTGTGCCCCGACCCAAGCCACCAGCTGTCACGAAGGCAGGCAGCCTCCGCCCCTACCCTCTAGGCTTCTGTTTCTGATGGATTGTGGGTGGATCGGGATGAATGGTAGCAGCACCCTGACTAAAACCTACTACTGAAGATGCACCTCTGTCATCTGCTTGGTTCTGGGGGTGGCCTTACCTACTCACAGGCGAGGAATGAAGGCCTAAGCATTTGCCTGAAGCTTTGTCTAACATGAGACTTGAACATGGTTGTTTCCTGATCTAAAATCCCAGGCCCCTCCCAGTACCCTCCTAACCCTTTGACTGGTGACAGGGAGCTCTGCAGAAAATTCTGACGCAGAGCAGGGGTTCCAGATGCCCTGGGAGGACTGGGTGATTAACAGCAGATCAGACAGAAAATGCCTCACAAGGAGGTAGAGGGACCTGTAGCCTGTCCCCCACACAACACAACCCCACCGGGGACCTTTCTAACCTCTTGGGTGGCAGGCGCCTGCTGGGCCCATCTGAACATCCTCGTGAGATCCTTACTCTCAGCCTCAGGGGAAAGGACGGCCTAAGATGACCACGACTTTACAGATGAGGAAACCTGGGTCTGGAGACAGTGCACTCTGCCCTAGGCCTCATCCCCTCACCCACAAAGCCCCATGTGCAGACCCCTTGGCTGGGAAGAGCCCTGCTGTACAGAGATAGGCCACCTGCCGGCCTTCTAGAACTCCACTTTGTAGCGTTTCCCCCAGGCCCCGAGGCACTCCGTGTGCGGATTCCCTTTGCACCTCCCCACCCCCACTGGCTGTCCAGGCTGTTTGCAATAATTACTTGGCAGGGATTTCTTATTATCTAGGACACAGAGAAATCCACTCTCCCTAAAGCAATTAAGTTCACAAGGCAAAGGAGGGCCGGAGGGTCCTGAAAGCAGCTTTCTTTAGCAGGGCTCGCCACTCATGCCAACAGGTGCCCCTTGCCTTCCCCGGTCTACATGCCAGCAAGCCTAGGCTCGCCAACAGATAGTATCTTCTGCAGAGCAGAATTCTGCATAAAGTGGGTCAGGCTTGGGTCTCAGGTGGCTTTGGTCCGGATATTCCAAAGGTGTGCAGGTGGCCCCGCTGTCTGGGGTGAGAAGCCAGGCTGGGGAGTCAGGTGCCACCCTTCTGCATGCGGGAAAGTACCAAGCCACTCTAGGCCTCAGCCTCCTCATCTGTAAAAGGAACCAAGACGGTGTGAGGAGCCTTACATGTACTTCCTCACAATCACCTCGATCTGTGAGTGCTGGGGATGGGAAACTAAGGCTCAGAGAGGGTGAGGTAAATGCTGGAAGTCACACAGCTACAACGCAGCAGGGCTGGGACGTATACAGGAGCAAAGGCAGGCCCACCCCAGAGTCTCTCATAGACCTTACAGGCTGACAGGCACGCAGAGTTGTCTGAGGCTTAGAGACAAATCTCAGCTCTGCCCTCTGACCAGCTGTGGCCTTGGACAACCAACTTATCCATTCTGTGCCTCCAATTCTTCATCTGTACAACTGACAGGATGGCGGTGAGGATTAACTATGTGAGATCCCTTAGTGCAGTGCAAATAAGCGCTCAACCAAAACTCAGACTAGAGCAACTGTCAAACGGGACACGAGTCAAATTCAGCAAGCAGGCACCACACAGCTGCAGGCTCCAACCCAAACACTAAGCCAGGTCCCTACCTGCCCAATGCACACGACCACGGCGTATCCCCCGGGGCCGACAGCCACGCACTTTGGTTGAACATCAAGTTTCACAACTCCTTGTCCGCTGTTGGAGAGAAAGGAAGCACATTACTGCGACACTGCAGCAGCTCAGTGTAGGTATGCATACGTAGTTACTGTTAAACCACAGCAATCTTGCTCCTTAGAAGAAGGCAATTCTACTGCCATCTATACTGGAGAGACTTGCTGAAATAAGGGATGGTGGCAAAAAAATGACCCATGACTCTGGTGCAGAGATTATAAATCATAATGGGGGCCCGGGTCGGGGGTGGGAAGGAGTGGTGGGAGGCAGTGAAGGGCATTGTTTATGCTCCTATTTATCTGTGGTAAGCCCTCATTACACCCAGATGTGGTTTTTGTCCCCGTGTTGGCTAAAGACGCTGGAGTTTACTGAGCACAGACAGAATCGAGCTCTGCTCCCCAAAATCGATGGGTAACTTTTAAGAATCCACTACCTTTAACGGGTGAAAATCATGTTATCTTTAGCCTTGGCCAATGCTACCAAAACTTGTCCTAGAAAGACTCAAACACATAAACTTCTTGAAAACTGAGATAATCAAGAGAATTTCTGTGTCACTGGGCCAAGTGTGGCATCCCCAAAGGCTCCGCAGCAAGGTCACCAGGCCAAGGCTGGCTCTGTAAGGGCCTTGCCTTGGGTTATCTGGCCCAGGGAAGATCTTCATGGGACGTGTTAAAGAGTGGGGTCACCACAGGGCAGTAGAAAGAGGACCAGGGCCCAGATGCCTGGGCTCTGGGGCCACTTCTGCCACTCATCGGAAGGCCTAATTTATCTACAGATGCCCAGTCGGCCAGGCAGGCAGGGTCTTGTGCAACAAGGACAGCACACCTGCTAGGAGCTGCGTGCTGTATCCTGTGCCAGGCTCCCATCAACAGGCCCCAGCAGTCCCCACCTCTCAGGCAACACAACTTAGGTAGGACTACCGGGTCACAAAGAGGTCTACACAAGAAATGTAGGGCCAGAGGAGGGGTCAGACCTGGGCGTGGGGACACTGGATGTGCAGTGCCCTTGTCAGGGCCTGGAACATTTCCCTTTCAAGTCTCTCCAACTGCATTTAGGACTTCAGATCACTTGCAAACTGCTACTCTCCTAGCTCCGCTGACTGCCAATCAAAGGCCCAAGAGTAAAAACAAACAAGACATTGTCTTTTAACCAGATCACTATGCCCATCTCACCCTTGAGCAGAAGGGGAATGCTGTCTTGTTCTCAGCACCTGCCCTGTGCCAGGCTCACCTAACCCACAACGGCCTGAGGCAGGCTCCACTGTACCCGCCTTTACTGATGAGGAAAGGGAGACAGGGAGAGACCGCAGCAGGTTTCTGAGGAACAGGGCTGTGATCTGCTGCCCCTGCTTCCAGGGCAGAGTCCACACCTGGCCATCGTCTGTGGGCAAGAGCATTACCCAGACCACCCGGATCTGTAACACAGTGCTGGGCTCAGGGCCCAACAACAGGAGAACAATGCTGGGGACAGGGCAGGAGAGATGAAAGGAGCAGGTGAGGCATCCTCCAGAACAGGAACTGCTGGTGGCACAAGCCCTCCGCAGGGAGCTGAGGCTCATGTGGGACCCCCGCAGACCCGAGCACTCTCACCTGTAGTCCCGTAGCGTGAGGCTGGTGTACCGCACGGTGTCGTCCATGCTGCAGCTGATGAGCTGCCCCGACTCGTCCACGGTCATCCTGGACACCTGGTTCGTGTGGCCCTTCCCAGCGAAGGAGTCGTTCTCCCCTGTCTCTGAATCCCAGTAATGTAGGGCAGGGTTAAGGAAAAGCCCGGCTCCCGGGACTGCTGGGTGTTCTCCAGTGTGGCTTCAGTCCTAAGATCCTCCGTTTACATCAACAAATGAGAATCTCATTGCAAACGGATATAACCATTCCCCGCTGGGAAGCCGGCAGTGTCCACTGTCGACATGTTCTTGGGAAGGGATATCTGAAGTGTGGGTGTACCACACAGGGGCTGGGATGAGGCAGAAAGGGAGCCATGCTGGAGGCTCACTGGGGACCAGAAAGCCGGGGAGACGCCAGTGTCGCCTCTGCCACTAGTTATCGGGCAGGCACAGCCCTCTACCCCCACATTTCTTTACGTTTTGGGGGCAGAGGGTGGCATGTCTGCCCTCCTCTCCCAGCACTGGGGGGACCTCCTTGGGTCCTGGACCCCTGGGAGGTGCAGCACATGCAGACCAGAGCTGTCCACACAAAAGGCAGTCTCCAACACGGCACGGTGCTTGGGGGGGCAGCAGGACAACGCACAGCAGGTGCCTTCATCAGCAATTTGTGTGGGCATCCCTGCCCAAGCACTCTGCAGATGGTGGCTCCAAGATTCAAGACAGCCCAGTGAGCAAGGTGTCACCAGCTCCAGGCCATGCAGGAAAAACACAACAGAAGCCCCCTTCATTGGGGAGAAATCAGGACTCATTTAAAGAAACCAAGACAAGGACTTACAAGGGGGACACAAACACCTCCAGGGAACATCACCGAAGGGCCACAAAGCACCTCGCAGGAGCTCCGGCCCTGGCTCTGCAGACCACAGGCTGCGTGACTCTGGGGAGGGCACGTCAGCTCTCTGGGCTCCAGTTTTCCTATTTTTAAAACAAGGGGACCCAACGTAAGGGTGTCCAGGTGCTTGTGAATTCTAGGAATCAAGAATCCCACCGTGTGGAGTAGGGCCAAGGTTGGCGCCAGCTGCCATTGGCAGGGAGAGTGGCAGCCCAAGCTCAGGGCCGTTAAGCCACACTCTCAGGGTTGCATGACAAGAAGGGACTGACCAGGTCGGAGCCGCCTGTGGCTTTTCCTCAGCCTAAGCCCTGGAGCTGCCAAGGCCCCGTGTGCAGACAGGCCACCCCCTAGAAGCCACACTGGTCAGAAGAGCGTGTGGCTGTGGCTGCCGCTGGAGCCACCTGGCTGGTCTGGCCTCTGGCACCGTGGGAACAGGAAATTCCCCTCTAGAGCCAGCAACTCTGGAGCCAGCTCTGTGAGTCAAAGGATATTAATGTGTCCGTCGTGGCTTCCAGAGTAAATGTAGGACTTGCCGCCGTTTTTATGCACCGTCAGACACTGGATGGATTTACTGTGGCCCTGTGGAGGAGATGCACTGGGCGGGTAAGCTGAGGACACACCGCCCTGCCTTCTGCCACCCACTTTCTACCAGCGAAGCTTCTGGGTAATAGAGGGGGCAGATGCCCCTCAACCCATGGCAGGGCAGATGTTCTGAGGCCCCAGTAGCCCCAGCTGCCTGAATGCATGGCCCACAAGCCCTAAGAAACCTTTCCAAAGCTACCCAGTCACCTACAGACCCTGCCCATCATTCCCTTCCAAAGTACCTAACCCAGACCTGGGCCCAGATCTGCGTCTGACCAAGGCCCAACACCTGAGCACCTAACGTGTGCAGACATGTGGCCTGCACCCAGCCGACTAGCACCCGTCAGGGTGGAAGCCACAAGGGGGTCAGTCCAGGAGGCCTCTGATGGCCACACTCACTTCAGGCCCTGGTTTGTGAGGTTTCTTCTCTCTCCCTGCCCAGGAGTGCTGGCCCTGCTGAGGGCAGGGGTCTCTCTGACCACTGTAAAAGCCCAAGGCTGTCTGTGAACGCTGACGCTCCTACCCTGACCTCCCTGACTGCTACAGTGGAGGGCACACAAGGCTGGTCTACAACCAGACAGCTGCTTCCAGAGGGAGGCGTTTAGCGCTCCGTATCTAATCCTGGGACAAAAATAACGGCTGGGGTGCAGGCTCCTCATGCCTCTCCCCTGCAGAGGGAGGCCGGCTCCTGGCTGGCCCCTCTCCTCTGAGCTCAGGGATTTTCCGCAGGAATTCTTGATCTCTGTGGTATGCCACATGTTGCCACAATATGGCATGGATCTTTGGAGGCAGGTCTCCTTGGAGACAGGTACACAAGAGTTACCAGTGGGACTGGAGGATGGGCAACGAATGCAGCTACTTCCATCTTTTTCACAAAGATGTGGGGAAAAATCATCATATGCCCCAGTAAGAGATGCTGAGCTGGGCTGCCTCCTTCCAATGTGGCGTCCTACCAGTCCCGCTCCTTACAGTGTGGACCTCAGACCAGCACAGCCCTCACCAGCAGGGCTCAGGCCCACCTTACTGCCGAATCAGAACGTGCACTTGGCAAGAGGCCAGGAGACTTGTGTGCATGCTCAACGCCTGGAACTCACAAGACACACTCCCAGCCCTGCCCAGATGCCCACAGGTGTTCCTTCTGGAGACCTCCCTGTAAACTGAGTGCCTCTGGGGTGTCAGCAGCCAGCGCTTTTTAGAGCTCCCAGGTGGTTCTAACATGCAGCCTGGGCTGAGACGGGCTGCTCAACCCCACTGCAGCCCAGATCAGCACGGAACACCAGCACCGGCATGACTCACACAGGTGTGGCATTCGAGAGTTGGGACGTCCCCACGTCCCAACTGGCCCTTGGGGTTTTTTTGGTGGAAGGGTGGGATGCTGGTTGCTTTTTTGGGACATGAGTTTAGCCACGGTGGCAGGCCAGGTGCACTGGCCCCAGACAGTTGGCAGCAGTGGTATTAGAAGAGCGCTCTCAGGGCAGCCCCACCAACAGACACGGGATGGCAGACCTTGGGGCTGACACCTGGAGAACACTGTCGGGGACGGCCCACGGGAAACTGCTTTTCTGGGCAGTAGCGAAGCCTTACTCACTTGTGCACAACTTCTCACCATCCCGCTTGGAGGCCTACTGGACCACAGTCTCGACAAGAGCCCTCAGCTCCCCCAGGCAACCACCTCCTTGGCCCCATGCTGTGCATGCCTTCCTTTTTATCCTCATCACCCTGGGCTGTGAGCCCAGCAACGAGGCGCTCCCGATTCCCCTCTATCCTCAGGGTCACATCTAGTGAGCCTTTATGGTTCAGCCTTTCCCCTCTCAGCAATGCTGCTGCCCCCACTGCCCTGGCACAAAGGAACCGTGACTCTAAGTGTGAGTGCTGAGGTGACCTGGTCCTTAGGAGTCACACACACAACGTTAAGGAGGCCCCTTCCTCGTGGGCAAACTCCCCTGTAAAACAGGGATGGTGATTCTAGCAGCCCCTCTTAGAAGCTGTGGTGTGAAGGAGCCACCGACAGCACAGCACACTGCTGGCTGCACAGTCCTGGGGGCTGCTCCAGGCTGGCCCACGCTAGCCCTGCGGGGTTCGCACCCTCTGCAGAGGCTGGTCCCCAGAGCTCCACAGCAGCAGGCTGCAATGGGTGAGGGAAGTGCTGGGGTTTGTCTCCCCGAGTGGCTTAAAGCAGGAGCCCAAGAAGACTTGGCTGCTCGGATGAAGTGCATTGTCCACATCCCTTGATATTGCAGCTCTGAATAGCAGGAGAGATCACCCACCCTGGGCCACCAGCACTGGGGAAACCTGACTTGGAGTTCCCAGCAGATGCAGTGTGGGAAGCAGGGGTGGGTGCTGCTGTCAGAGCAGGCCCTGAGGATACGGAAGGGACCCCTGCTCTGGCTCCTGTCCAGTTGCGAGATTCCCAGAGGCGTCAACTTGGCTGGTGTGGATGGAGGGAGAAGGTAGGACCCCTCCAGCCAATGGAACACAGGGAGCTTCTGGCTCAAGTGAATCCTTCCGGGTTAGGGTTCAGAAGCAGGCGCCTTGCTCCTCCCCAGGATGGCATTCGGGGCCTTCACACCTGGGCCCCATGTATGATTCTAACTCCCTTTCCTCCTGGTCCCATCGCTCCCTCATGCAACTCCAGTATCTCCTTCACACCCTGCCCACATTCAAACCCCAGGCAGCGCCAAGGCCCAGGCCCAAGGCCACCTGCTCTTCCTCCTCCTCCTGCCCCTGGACCTCCGCAATGCCCCCTCACCCGCCCTGGCGCTCAGTGAGCTCCCGCTCTTGCCTGCAGTCAGGTGAAGCACAGGCTGCAGACTCCCAATTCAGGGAAGGCCGAGCCCTGCGGGAAGTAACCGCTCTCAACAGCTGGGGGCGATGGCCACTGCCCCGGATCCCTAGGCTCCAGCTCTTACAGTAGCTCAAGGGGAGCTTGGCACCTGGCCTGCCACCGTGGCTAAACTCATGTCCCAAGAAAGCAACCAGCATCCCACCCTTCCACCAAAACCCCAAGGACAGCTCTGAGGTGCCTGAGGACACCTCTCTAGCCTCCACCTGGTCTTCCCTCAGTTCCCTTCCTTGCTGGCCACACTGGGCTCTTCCCTGCCCACCCAGGGGACAGAGCCTTCCCCAGGGCAGGCCTTACCTTGATAACGCGCAGGGGCTTGCTGGGGTTGTTTCTGTCCAGATAGTTGATGTACCCGGACAGGGAGACACTGAGCAGGTGGTCCTTCTGCCATAGGCAGCCCAGCTGCTGGTCCAGAACCGTGGAGCCCATGGGAAATGTGCTGACCACGGAGTTCACGTTGACGTCCCAAATCTTGGATGTTTTGTCCCCAGAAGCAGAAAGCAAATGGGTGCTGTCGGGACTCCAGCTAATCTATTCAGAGAAAAGCAGGGTGTCATGTGCCAGAGGACTAGACTGGAGAGAGACCCCCAAAAGCAGCTTGTCCACTGCCACTGTTTCTGAGTAGGACAGAAGGAGCCCAGATGGGGTGGGACGTGAGTGAGGCAAGGACAAAACCCACCTCCAGGTCTCCTGTTCCAGCCACTACCTTCTCCCATCACCTCACTGCAACCTTAAAGCTTTTCTGTGCAAAGGCATAAAACCGCCATGACTTGTAGCCCCTCATTTCAAGTTTTTGTCTAACTCCAGATTGGGTATGGATGGACTGACACATGGACTCGGCCAAATTCCCACCGCTAGGCTGGGAAATACACTCATACTCACGGCATAAATCCCACCGTCGTGGGCCTTGCTTCCGCCCAGCGCGCACACCTTCTCCCCAGTCTTCCCGTCATAGATGTATATCTTCCAAGAAATAAAAACATGTGGGTCACGTGTGTGTAAGCAGTTTCTCCACAGACTGTGGCTCTAGAAAACGAGGGCTAACAAACTGAGCTCCCAGTGTGGTTTAAAAGCAGACATGCGTTTACTGGGCTCTGACGACACGTCTGCAGAGATAGGGAGGGCGACGTCTAAGTTCTGCATGTCAGGACTAGCCTGTGGCTCTGAGCGGTCACGGGAGCAGGCAGACAAGCCAATCCCCACCCTAAAACCCATCCCAGGTCTTACCTGGCCGTCAGCACTGGCTGTGGCAAATCTGTTTCCATCAGGAGAGAATCGCACACAGTTGACAAAGCGGCTGTGGTCCTGCAGGAAAACAATTACCTGCCTGGTGAGGGGCCGCAGGCCTGACTCTAGGTTCAGGAATGCTCTATATGATATACAGCCTGCTTGCAGCTCCAGCTGTTCATCAGTGTGAACTGTTAGTCCACTAGAAAATGTTCAGAGCTTAAAAAAACATCCCGGGCAGTCCCTCAGTGGAGGGGTAGGAGTCTGCTCCAGCCTCTCTGCCACGCTGACCGCTCTACCTGCTGGGAAAGCCGATCAGCCCGAGCCAAGGCAGACCGCCTCCAACTATGCACCCCTCAATGAGGTGCCCCCAGCAGCTGCCCTCTTCCCTCTGGGCTCTGAAAGAGCTCAAGCCCTGATCCTTAAGCTTCATGATGGCCGAGACCAGGAGGCCTCTTCCTGGAGGCCCTAGCCCTGTCTCAATCTCAGCTCACTGCAAGCTCTACCTCCCGGGTTCATGCCATTCTCCTGCCTCAGCCTCCCAAGTAACTGGAACTGCAGGTGCCCGCCACCACACCCGGCTAATTTTTGTATTTTTAGTAGAGACGGGGTTTCACCGTGTTAGCCAGGATGATCTCGATCTCCTGACCTCGTGATCCACCCGCCTCGACCTCCCAAAGTGCTGGGATTACAGGTGTGAGCCACCATGCCCGGCCAATAATTGACTTTTAAACAAAGTTAAACAATGATTATGACCCTCATTGGGAACAAGAGCCTAAGTGACGAAGGGGAGATGACATGACTTCCAGGGGCAACTCTGTGACTCGAATAAGGAAATGAACGCATTCTTTCCTCGGTCAACAAGAGTCTGTATCAGAGAATGATCCTCTAAACAAGCAGTCGAAAACTGCCAAGACCTGCCCCGCCCTCTCGCTGCCCACCTGCAGGCGGTGCTAACCCAGCAAGTGCACATCCAGTGCTACCAACTCTTGGCACAGGAAGGGCTTGCTGCTCAGTGGGTACAGACACTGACCTTCAGGAAAAGCAATGCAACACAAGGTGGATAACAGCGGATAACCTGCCCCATACTCTAAGTAAATCATGGACTTAATAATAAGGCATGAGCTACCTGCGTGGGGGAACTGCATGTGTTTGATTGTGTAATGTTTTCTCTGGGACCCCGTGAGACCTTATTCAGAAATAGGGTCTTTGCAGATGCAATCCAGTTAAGATGAGGTCATTAGGGTGAGCTGTAAATCCAGCAGGGTTTGGTGTCCTTGTAAGAGGGGAATCTGGACACAGATATAGAGTTGGAGTGAAGCTGGAGGCAGAGATGGGAGTTCTCACAAAAAGTAACCCCCAGGGCTGTCAGTATCTGGGAAAGACAAGGACTCGGAGGGAGCGTGTCCCTGCCCACACCTTGACTACAGACTTCTGACTTCCAGAGAACAAATTTCCATTGTTTAAGGCATCCAATCTGTGGCTTAACAAACTTTGTTATGGCAGCTGCAGCAGACTAACACATGTAATCAATGCTGCCTCTGACACTCATGTAATAACCCACCAAGGTGAGCTGTGCCCATTTCACCAATGAGGGAACGTAGGCCCAGAAAGAGGAACCAGGTGCTGGGGTTCCCAAGGGCCACACTCAACGAAATCGATGTCCCCACAAAGATCATCAGAGTCAGCAGAAGATACAGACCCGGTTCAGTCCAGCAACGTCACCAGGGCAGGCAGCCCTCATGGAGAGGCCCACTCCCAGCCCCAGAAATCTCTGTAGGCCCAAGAGTGATGCGACCCCAGAGCTGTGGTCCAAAGCAACCCCGGGTTTCCTGCACTTCGAAGACTAAACCATTTCCTTCAGCCAACAACCCAAACCTGCTTCCCTCTGGTGAGCCCTCCCCAGGGTGCCGCCAAGACCTGCTCACTGCTGGGGTCAGGCTGGACACAGGCCCAGCAGGCCCTGGCCGTGTACCTGAACCAGGACCTCCCACCTCATTGACCCGTGTTTTAACCAAGACGAAGGCCCGAGAAATCACACATTCTGACAAGGGGAGTCCCAGTGCTCCTCAGGAGCTACTGTGGGTGACAACAGTCACATTTCCACCCCAGTGGATGAGCAGATTGTCCTCCCTGCCTCATTTCAGGGAGCGCTGTCGTGGGGCTTGTATTCTGTTCTATGACTGAAGAGCTCGTCCTCTGTGGGTTGTGGTCACCGCCCACGAGGAACAGGGATGGAAGCAGCAGGCTGGCTCAGTCTGAACTTGGGCTCACGAGCAATGGGGCTGGCAAGCCCTTTGCCTGCCCCCAGCACCTAGGTGCTGCGAGGCTTGGCTGGGCAAGGCAGTGCTGAACTACAAGGCATGCAATACCCAGGCGGACCCAGGGCTAATGAGGAGATGGAACGGGGGACACGAGACTGCAGGGTCGTCTCTGGCTCTGGTGCTAGAGGTCACCCTTCCTTGTGTTTCAGTGCAGTTTCTGCATTTTGCATCTTTAGTTCCTTTTGTACCTTTTCCCCTAGTTCTAAGCCTGGCCCTCTTTGCTTAAATGGTCTGTGTTGTAAGTTTTCTAGCATTTCCAGGTAAGTGAAGTTGGGGAAAGCAGTTTCCCCAGAAGGCCTGATCCACTCAGCTGCTGAGAGTGAAAACCAACTTTCCAGATGGGGCTCTGGGGCCCTCCAGAGATGCTTTACCCCCAGAGGGGCCATGGAGAGCCTGCGGGCAAATTCTTCACAAGAGAACATCAGGTCCAGAGCGGTGGGTAACTCAAGCCACATCACCTGCACGAATCTGGTCTCTAGTTTCCTGTCCAGAGCTCTCGTCTTAGCTGCGCTGGCCCCTGGGCCTTGGGCAGGCGCTCGGCAAGCCTAGGGGTGCTCCAACCCAGAGCCATCCCAGAGGTCAGATCCCTAACTCCGCAGGCCCATTTGCAACCCCTCTTCTGTTGTTACCCGCCATCAGGGAGCCATCACGCACTGAGGGCCCGTTCCCGGTGGGGTTAGCCGATGGGGCCCACCTCCTATCTGTGTCAACATGGCCCACGATCCCTTGTCCATGTCAGCCCATAGGGTCCACATTCCCTGTGTCAAAGGGCCTCACAGGGCAGTTCCCAAGAGGGCTGCAGGAAGGAGCCGGCTGGCGTGAAGGCAGTGGCGGGAGGGCCTGAGGCAAAGCCCTTCCAGATCCCCTGTGGGTGGGGTGGACAGGTGTGTATGCACCACTACTCCTTCCAGATGAGGTCACACAACCTTGACCATGACATAACCACGGCTCGAATCCTAGACCTCTGACCGGCACATTGAGTTCTCTTGCTGCCCAACTCTGCTTCCTCGGCCAGCACAGCCCCGCCTTGCCGCTGACTTCGCACTGGCTCCTCCACGCCAGCCTGAGCTTCCTTGAGGTGCAGTGGGCCAGGGAGATGGCTGGGCCTGGCTAAACCCCTGGGTCCTTCTGACTGAATGAGTTAAGAACTGAGAAAAGAGCTCACTCCAAATGCCCGCATCACCCAAGCCCAGATGAGTGGGTGGGACAGTGGATGCTGATGGCTCTTGCTACAAACTGGAGAAAACTATTCAGCCACTGTTCAATTCCAACCTGTAACAAGTGCCAATTTCAGTGGTTCCCTGAGGTCAAAACATGGACATTCCTACTCCAGTTCCAGGTCACAGAAGCGAGGACACTCCTGCTTGCCCAAACCCCAGGACCCCAAATCCGAGTCTGTGGTTCACCTCTGCCAGCGCCTCCCACAGGCTCTGGCAGGGTGGTGTCATGTGTCCCTCCCTTGCCCTAGAACCCAGCAGGGGCAGGGGAGGGGCCTGGCAGTCCAGGAACGCAGATGCCCCTTGAGTAGCTCATCCTCATCACCTTTTCCTGCACCTCGAGCCAAGGAGTCCAAATGCAGAGACTGATGTCTGCTCCTGAAATAGCCCCTTCGAAGAGAGAAGCTGCAAAAAGCCCATTAACCAAAAAAAGCGAGGGCTAAAAATAGCCCTTTCCACAGGGAGGCCAGGCCAGTGAACAAAGAGGGAGACGGTTTGGGGAACCTCCCAGGGAGTTCAGAGAGGTTCTGCCTCTGTCCCACCCCCGCCAACCAGCGGGGCTGCAGCAGTCTCATAGTCCAGCCTCATCCCTGGTGGACACCCCACGGTGTCCGGTCCACACTCTCTTGCCTGTCCTCCCTTGTAGCCAAACACACAGCCAAGGCTGACCTGTATCAACGAGCCCCCCTCCCCACAATCCTCACTTCCTTCCACCAATATGTTCCCTCTCACCACCGAGGAAACAGAGGCTTGAAGCACTCAGGTCATAATTAAGTACCACACCCATGTCCACATCAGAGGGACAGAGCACTACAGGCCCCAGCTGGCCTGTCTCTAGCACACACACGCTCATTACCTACCTGGTCAGCGCAGGAACCCTCTGGGAGCCCACCCCATTCCCCCCAGCCTCAGCTGACCCTGTACACAAGAGGACCACAAGCCCACCCTTACACTGTTCACATGCCTATGAGCTGGTAGAAGGGGACAGGCTCTCGGTCCCCATGCCCAGCCCCACTCCACACAAGCCCAGCACGGGGCCTCCACGGCCCTTGGTCAGTGGGTGTTCCCAAAACACCTTTACACGGTGACCTGTGAAGCTGGCTCTGGCCCCCATCCTTCCACCCACCCATCCCTCCCAGCGGACTTCCCTGCAAAGTGCCCTGGGGCAGCCCTTAGCTGGGCTCAGGGGCACGAAGCAGCTCCCCACCCACCTGCCTCTCCCATCACCCAACACGGGTCAGTTCAGTCACCATGTTCCCTGGAGAACAAGGACCATGTGAAGGGACAAGAGGCTCATCCTAACTAACCGTCCTTGAGCCACCTACTGGCCATGTGACCTGGGCCAGGTCACCCTCCCTGCTGTCAGCCCCCAGTTCTCAGGAGTCAGCCAACAGCCCAGTGAAAAGCAAGGCCAGCCGACAGGAGGGGTGGCGCATGCTGAGGACAAGAAAGGGGGTGTGGAACACCTGCGTACCCATCACAGGGGCATGGCCCAGGCAGCCACCATACACGCCAGAAGGGCTGAAACATCTGCTCTCTGCCCTGTCTTGAGTAAGGAAATAGGAAAAAGAAAAACCACCAGAAACCTTGCCTGTTTAGAGCTCAAATTTTCCTTACCTATCAGTAAGGCAGCACGTCCGACAACAGCCACGGCTGAGGTTTCCTGCCCTGCTTGGCTCCAGCCTCAAGTAGGAGAACTATGTGAGATGCCAGGCCCCCATAGGGTAGAGGCGATGGACAGAGGGAGCAGCAGAGGCGACGGAACAGAGGGAGCAGCAGCGGCGATGGAACAGAGGGAGCAGTGGCACCCCAGCAAGGGAACCCAGGAGTCCTCCGTGCTGAACATTTTCCCACCTAGCATCACAGCTTGTTAGATCTGGCAGTGAGTTCTCAGTTCCACAGCATAAGGCTGAGCCCCCAGGCCGACACGCTGCTCTAAGTAACCATTTCAATAGACACAAACTATCCGGTGCACCAGCAACTCCTGGGACCTGGGACATGCACACAGCTGTGAGCCACACTCCGGGGGGGGGGGGGGGGGGGGGGGGGGTGTGGTCATCCTAGACCACCAACTGCTCACCCGACTGGAGGAAGCAGACAGCCAGAGAGGCAAAGAACCTGGCCCAAGTAGCGCGCACGGCGAAGGCAGACAACAGAGAGAAACTCAGTGGGGCCTTTAAACCCATCCAGGAGTACCTATTCCAGGAGCCTGCCTAGCATGAAGACTTCCCCATGGGTAAGATGGGGGGAGGCAGGGAGATGGTCTCGCCACCCTCCCTTTTTCAGGCCACGGTCAGACCCTCCGAGGGGAACCTACCCCTGGGTTTGCAGAACGCCAGTGCTGGAGACCAAGACTGCTGTGCCCAGTCTCGGTCTCTTTTCAGAAATGCTCTCCTGAGATCCCGGGAGTTACTTCTGCAAGTCACCCACCGCATCTTCAATGTCACTGGGTAGGGATGAGCCGGCACCCGGGCCTATTCCAGGTCAAATGTTCCTCCACCCCCATCTTCCTGGAGCCTCATTCAGGTTCAGGCAAATGAAGAGCAAAGCTGGGCTACGGTCCCTCAGGAAGAGGGACACACAGGGGAGCCTGGCTCGAGCTGGGCCGGGAGCCCACACTTGCTCTGCACAATGGGCTCTTCAACAGAAAGGAAAAGCCATGTGACCCCCGAACATGGGCCAGCGAGATGAAGGTGGCCTCCCGGACTCCACAGGCAGGGCCCCTCGTTTTCCTCGGAAATAACTGCTTTCACTTCAGCTCAGGCACAGCGTCCCGGGAGTTCTGCTTCGGCTTGTACCGAAACACCTTCAGAACATGCCTTGTTCCTTTTCAAGGCAGCAGCTCCACCTCGACCCTGCTGGTCCCTCCGCAGTCGCATGCCAGTCCCTCTCCCACCCAGGTGACTAGGGAAGCACCTGCCACCCCACCTCTGCACCCTCAAGCTCAGGCCAGTTTCCTGGTCCTGGCCACATGGGGCCTCTGCAGGGAGTGGGTGGGGAAGGTGCAGCTGAAGACAGGCCCGAGCTGCCGCCACAGCCCAGCCGCTCATTCTCTGGAGGGGACAGGCAGCAGGCAAGGCCACCACGGCCCGAGCGCTGGTGCCGAGGCAAAGGGAGCCCAGACCCAGTCGTCATGGGCTGCGGAATGAGAGATCTGGGTTTTGAAAAAAGATACACTGCTGTGTGAATTCCACAATAAGTGGAACTTAATTCCCTCTAAAATAAAAAATGCCCACATATACTTGAGTTTTAAGAATCTTTTACTATAAAAGGCTCATTTAATTCCTGAGAACTTCCACATCCCAGGCTTTCCGACCGCATCAGAAGGGCCCACATATGGAAGGAAGCCCAGCGATGCTCAGCCCACCATGTCCTCAACACCGGTTGTGGCTGGGCCTCATGTTAGCACTCACGCCTCCTCTCACTTCCCCCAGCCTGGATGTGCTCCCTTTCTCCTGGGGTTGGTCCTGAAGGGCACGACCACAGCTTTCCTCTGGGGTCCGGAGGGCTTAAGTGCAGATACACACCAAAGTGTATCAGCAACTCAGAAGGTATCTGGGGACAAGTGTGGGGTCCCTGAGCACCCTTCCTGCCCTTGCTATGCATGGGCAGTTGAGTCCGCACATGTCTCCTGAGCATGTGGATGGTCACTGCTGCCTCTCACACCCTCCCTGCGGCTGAGGGTGCAGCATGGAAGGGTCACTGTCACCCTGTTTCCGGGAGGGCCCAGAGGCATGACTCGCCCGAGGAGGGCAGAGCCAGCTAGCTCTGTGCCAGGCCACAGCCCTTTCTATTTCTCCCAGGTCCTCAGGCAGGGCCCATGGTTGTGGGTTCCACAGAAGACTTCAAGACACATGGTGGTATCCAGCCTGGAGCTGGGCTAGCGGGGAGACATTTCTACCCAACACTCCTGGGCCAGGGCTGTAGGGTGAAGTCCTTTCTGAAGTTAGAAAGGACAACTAAAGAGAAAGAGTGTTCTGGCCAAGCCCCCAAGCAAGCACACAGGGGCTCAGCGGCCTGGTGAAGAAGGCAGGCTCCAGCCCACCCCTGGAACAAACTTGAGCCCCCGACCCCACTGAGCACCATGCTGGGTTTAATGCACAGCTGCAGAGTGGAAATGATCCCTCCCAGGGCAGGCAAAGGAGCCCCCACCCACAGCCGGCTTCCGGCTACCACAGAAGCCTCTGAGCTGCTTCCTCCCGCCCTGGGCTGAGATGGGGTGTGCAGCTGACTCAGCGTTACTCACCCTACTCTGCAGTGCCTCCACCCCAGTGAAGAAACATGGCCTGAAGCCACAGCCTTCAATACAGCTCCCAAAATAGCCAGGTCTCCGCTATCTACCCATTAGGCGGTAGCCACAAGAGCAGGGTCTGAGAGCTGCCGTGTGTTCAGCTGTATACAGGGAGCCTCCCTATGCTTTCACCTGCCTGGCTAGGCTCAGCTTGTGGCTCTGCAACAAAATGAAGCCTGTTTCACTACGAACTAGGCATCCTTGGAAAGCCCTCCTGTACCCTAAGCCAAGAACAGTCTCTGGAAATTCTGCCCACTTTGTGGGTCCTGTCCTCACCCTTTCCAGCTGCACTGTGCAGGCTATTTATGATTCATGGCATGACGTCACTAAAATAGACAGTGCTCCTCACTGAGCCACTTTAAGGACATGATCTCATTAATCCTCCATGAGGCAGACAGTGAAACCACTGATGGTCCCAAGAGGAGGAGTCCCGAGACCTTGGTCCAATCTGCACACACAACCTCCTCCAAGGACGTCAATAGTCCCTAAAATGCGCATTTCTGGGTCCGTTGTTCTTGTCCATCCTCAGCGCAAGCACAAGTGGGATGGGGAAAGCCGGGGCAGAGCCGTGGGGCTGTGCTGAGACTGGCTGCTGGGCTCCTCCCCTCACTCCTACAAGGCTGGGGCAGGAAAACGGGCATCACAGATGCTCCAGACCTGCCAGGTGGCTCTCCTACTTCAAATTCATAGTCAAAACCCTCAGATGCTGCTGGCCCCCGCACACCCCCATCTTGCAGCGCAGAAGGGAGAAGTGAGGAGGCTTGGCGAGGCCTGGGTGCCTGCCTGAGGCGGGGTGCATGCACAGCGTGGGCCTGAGATGCTGCCAGCTACACCCAAAGCCTGCGGCACTCCAATGCCGCATTTCTGGCACATTTCTTCCACACAGTATCTTTTAGTCTTCTAACCATTTGTCACTTTGCAGGCGTACCACTGCCCTCACTGTCTCTAGGGGAGGCCCCCTGAGAGACCAATCTGGATGTCCTGCAAGATCCTTTCCTCTGCCACTTTGGTGGCCCAGCTAATAGCAGGCCCCGCAGGCTCCTCTCTCTAATGAACACCTCCAGCCCCAGATGCTCGCCTGGTTACACAGCCTCAGAGACGTCCCTGCCCCAACCCCTGACATGCGCACGTTGTCCTAGGGCAGGGCCCTTCCTTGTGGGAACCATCCATACCCAGTTAAGGGCCTGGGGAGGACGAGTGCTGGGTTGGGGAGACCTCCCTCTCTTTGCACACCCCTGGGAGCCCACTTCTACCTGTGTGTCACAGTATACGTGGCATGTGCTGTGGTCTCTGCCATCAGCACCTAAACAGGCTCAGCCTCTGCCAGCCTCATATACAAACCATAAATTTCACCCAGAAAGTGAAGTTCACTTACGCCAATTGTGAACTTGAACTTGAATGGGGGTCCCTCAAAGAATGCAGCGCAGTTATCATCGCTTCCTGTGGCCAGCCGGTATGGCCGGCTCTGCTTGATGTCCACACTGTTAATGACTTTGTTGTGTCCTGTGATCTCACCCACAGAAGAGCCACTATCCCACAGGAAGACTGCTCCAAACCTTGACCCAATGAGAAGGATGGAAGACAAAAAAATTAAAAAAAAATTCAATCACAGGTTGGTAAGCAATCTGACAGCTGAGCTGCCAGTGCACAGAGGATGGAGTGACTGTTAGCAGGCAGCTCAGAATGCCACAGGGACAAACGAGGGAAGCACCAGGGTTCTGGCTCCACGAGGCATTTGTCCAAAGGACCCAAGAACAAAATGGAGCAAGCCAGCACCTTCGGGAAGTGGTTGCGTGTGTATGTCTGTGGGGCCCCACGCCACAGGGCCCGGGGCTATCTTTATGGCTTCACCGCTCTCCTTACAGTTCTGTTGGGAGGGAACAGTTACCATTCCCTACAGGAATGAGATGCCCTATTCTTGGCTGACACTCAACAAAAACTGTTTTAGTTACTATTTGCTACTGAATAAAGAAGGAATTAAGACCAAAAGGAATGACTTGAAAAGCCATGGAAAAACACCTACCAGAACATGTACGAGTAAATGCCTTGGAGTGAAGAACAGACATGCCACTGTCAAGTTCAAGGGCTTATGGCCAGCCATGGTGCTGCAGGGGGAACTCTGACTCTCTTGAATTAAAAAAACCTGGGTTCTAGCACTGACCTCACCAGTCACTAGGGCCCTGAGGTCAGTAGCCACCAAGTGCCACCCAGCCAGCAGCCACTGCCCCTCCCTCCTCCATCAGGGACCCTTGGGGGAGGTGCCCAGCTGGAAGAAACAGTTTAGCTTCCCTGGCAGCTTCATGGGGTAGCTGCTGTGAGGGACCCCAATGGAAGTGGTGTTGCTCTTTCACTCTGTCCCCTTCTTGCTGCCTGTAGGTGGGCATGACAGCTGGGGTTCTAGGAGGCAAGGGACTCAGGACGTCAGAAAGATACACAAGTGCTGGGCCCTGGGGGCAAACCCACTGGGATGTGGAGTTCTGCCTCACCTGTGGCCGCAGCCAGTCCTGACAGGGCCCGGCACCTACTGGGAGCTCAACCCTCACGAGTCCAAGTTAGTACCGACATCAGCGCATCCCCCTCCCACCAGGGTCATGGCACATGGACACATGAGCCACGGGAACAGGGCAGGGAGGGGCTGAGAGTAGTGACTCACTTCTCTCTTCCTTCCCCGACCACGGCGATCCTCTTGCTGTCTTCAGTCCAAGCAATGTCTTTGATCTTCCCAGCGAAAGGCTGGTACTCATACTTCAACAGGTGCTCCTTCTGCGTGGTATCCCAGATCCTCAGCTTCCCAGACACATCTGTGGGGCACAGTGAGGTGGGGTGGGGTGAAAGCCACATGTCACTGCCAGGCCAGGGCCACGTGGCCATAGGCCCACTCAGCATGTCTGGTTGCTCAGGCTTTCTAGAGCAAAAACCCTAGTGAAGAGAAGGTGTCTTTTTTTTTTTTTTTTTTTTTTTTTTACAACGACTGCCATCCTCTTGCAGGCTGGAGGGAACTGGCAAGAAATCAAGTCAGTGCAAGAGCCGG